>NC_135489.1:61090140-61327640 GCF_052094955.1 Ictidomys tridecemlineatus
TGGCAGACAGTGTTTTGTAGCCTCCTTTGTTTATGTAACAAATTGTGGACATGCACATATTAGGTCAGGGTACAAGTGTGACATCTCTGAAAAGCAAAAGTGGGACACATGTCACCTGTCAGGGAGCCACGTGCTCCCAGGGCACAGGTTAATGCTGTATGCACAAGTACCAAGTATAAGTGCTGCAGGCCCCCACCAGGCAGGTGCTATGTGGAGGAGCTCAGCAGCACCTCCAGCCCCTGCAAGGAGAGCAGAGCGCTTGCTTTCATTCCTGTCATGCCGTATACCAGGAGCTGGGGAAGCCTGGCCTCTTGGCAGTCATACCCAGCCCTTACTCCTTGCTTATTCTGGTCAGGAAGTGGGTGCTGCTTTTTGAGAAGGCAGTGCAGCATGAGGTGGACCACATGGGTGGTCTCATCAGCACTCTTCCCCAGCGTCTTTGTTAACTGCTCCAAGTCTTTCCAGATGTGCTGCTGCAGGAATCCTTTTGGATCACCCACTGGAGGCTTGATGATGTTTATCACAGTCTGTGGAAGAAAGGAAACAAGATATGCAGTGGGATCAGTGTGTAGAGGATATGGTGACAGGCCAAGGGAGCCAAGCACCAGCACTGGGGAGAGGGTGGTTTCTAGGTGAAGTCTGGGTGCTCTCAACATGATGCAGGAGCAGAGGAAGGGAAGTAGGTGAGTGGAGTCAGAGACTGCTGGTTCTGATGTAATCTGGGTGCTTCCCTGCACCTCCTGAAGCCACCAGAATGACCTTCTGGCCACAGAGGAGAAAGCAGAGAGTGCACAGCAGGAGGGCAGAACTAAACAAAAAATCTGAAATGTTTGAGTATCATTTGCTCTTGAAAAGGCCAATACTCAGAAATACAGATGTGGGAAGGAGACTAAAAAAGAAAGTGATATGTAAATGTGAACATATGCCACTTTCTATTAAACAGAAAGAGAGAAGCAGGGAGGGATGGGGCAGGAGGAGGGAGAAAAGGGGACGCTTGGGGGCCTGAGTTAGAGAAAATGATCTTTCTTGCTTGTGGGATTATTGAAAAGGAAGCCCTCTACTGTGTTTAACTCTGATGTACTAATAAAGAAAAAATTAAAAAATGAAAAATCAAAATTCAAACTTAAAGCAAAACCCAAAGTAGTGCCTTCCTTGATTTCCACCTGCATTTCTCACAAGGATCTGCAAACCTGGCATGCCACAGCCACTGTGGCATGTGCTAGGGGATTCCTAAAAAGCCGACCCATGTGGCAGAGATGTGCAGGCAAAGGAACCACAAGATTGCCATGGATTGCCCTGAAAAATGCTCAGCTAAACACTTGGCCAGATAGAGGTCTTGCATGCCAAAGGGTAGGCAGGGAAGACAAAGGACAAGGCCATAGTGCTTAGTGCCTGCAGACCTCAGTATGACCTTGCAACTCCCCACCTTCACCTTTGTAACCAGGCTCTCCCAAGATTCTCAGTCACCTTTGGGCACCACTCAGTGGAGCTAGCTGAGGGAAATTTTTATGAAAGCCTCAGGTAATCATTTCAGAATCCTGGAATCTCTGATATTCCCATAGGTGATATTCTTGCAGGTAATCCTTGGGGCCCAGCCCCTGGGTGACCATGCCAACACCTTTGGCCAGCCTGGGCACCTGCAAATGGCCATGCTGGCAGCCTCTGCTCCCTGTGGTTGCTGGAACAAAGCTGGACATTCTGGGTGACTTCAAGACTCAGCCTTTGTGTCCTGGAGGCCGAAAGACTAAGACAGGTAACTAGGCCTGCTCTTGGGACACCTCCAGGTGCCATCGTGTGCCCTCCCAGCTCAAATGGTAATGCAGACCTTGAAGCCTTTCCCTCCCAGCTGCCGGGCTCCAGCCTCCTTCTCTATCCTCAGAGGGCCCTATATGTCCTTCTTCACCCAGCCAGCCTCTCATAATAACATGGTCACCCTGCATTCGGGCACTCCCTGCTGTACTGTGACGTCACCTTGACTAACTCTGCAACAACCCAATTCCAAATCAGCTCATATTCTGTCCTCAGGGACAGCATGTCAACCTACCTTTGAGCAAAGACACAACCATCACAGAGCTCTATCTCAGCCCCAAGAATGCACATCCCTTCCAGGCCCACACCTGGGCTCATAACCCTCAGAGTGTTGATTTGCTTCATCTCTGGGAGCTTCATGTGAGCCAGCACTGGGTGGGACATGGGTGAAACTCCTCCCTTCTATAACCTGTGGACCTTGCCAGCACGCCACCTAATGAGCTGCAGGCCCTGTCATGGCAGCCTGAGTTCTGGGTGTCTTCTAGTTCTGCAGGCCTCAAAGCCTTCACACTCCCCTGCAGTCCCCATTCAAAGGAACAAGGGAAAGGCCACCTCAACAGTAGGGAATACACATCACTTTTGCACTCACCTCAGGTTAAAAAAGCAGTCCTGCTCCTAGTGGGCAGCTGTGAAGAGGCCAAGCAGGTTCCCTAGAAAGAGAGGAGAACAGATAATGGCTGAGCATTAGCAAACTCAACTGCAGGGTAAAGAAGGTGACCCATCAGCATTGACCTCTGGCCCTGACCTCCAGTAGAGGGCTCTGGATTCCCTGGAAAGGACAGGGCCTTAAAATGGAAGGAACCTGGTCCCTGCAAAGCTGCCTCCTGGCCAGCCTGTCCCAGCTGGCTGGCTGACCCTGATCCCCAAGGATCTGCCTCCTGCCCAGCCTCTCCCAACAGGCTGACTGCCACAGTCCCCAAGGATCTGTCTCCTGCCTAGCCTCTCCCATCAGGCTGACTGCCCTAGTCCCCAAGGAGCTGACTCCTGCCCAGCCTCTCCCTGCCAGATGATTGCCCCAGCCCCCAAGGAACTGCCTCCTGCCCAGCCTGTCCCAGCCAGCTGGCTGACCCTGGTCTCCAAGGAGCTGCCACCTGCCTAGCCTCTACCTGCAAGCTGGCTGCCTCTGGTTGAAATGAGAAACTGCAATACAATTAATTTCCCTTGGCAATAGCCATCCAGACTTGAACATCATCCTGGGTTCCAGCCAGGGTTTTTTTCCTGAGATTCCCAGGCACCTGGCCTCCAGAAGCAACATTTTCTATACAAAATGTTGCTCCTGACTGCAAAAAGTAAGGAAAAAATTAAAAAGTAAAACCCTGGAATCATAAAAAGGCTCATCATCCCCACCTCAGGTCATTAAGATATCTAAAGTTCCTGGTGTCTCATTTTAGCCACAACATCCTCTAATATCTGTAAGACTGTTGGTACTAATTTATAAGAATTTTCAGGGAAATGGGCCCCAGAGGCAAGAGAAGAAACTACTAAACACCAGCACTAATCGAAACCCTTACAAAAGTCTTATGTATCAAATCCATTTTATCACCTTCCCTATCAATTATCAAAATGTTTTCATATTTAAACAGTTTCTTATTGAAGAAAACATTTTCTTTCTTCTTTATGAGTCATTTGCTTTATTGTGTAGTAAGCCAACAAGAGAAAAATCAATCTGACATTGATTCTAATATGTGATTGAATGTACATATATGTGAGTTTAGAGAGAGTTTCTCTATCCCTGCAGCCAGAGTGTTTCCCTCCCACTGGCTGCAGGAAAGGTTGTCAAAACAACTTCATAACAGATCATTCCTGTGGATAAAATTCCTAACTTAATTCTCATTTTAATCCAGAGTTTCTCCTACTGCTTTCTTCAATGGCAATAACTAAAATAAATATATTGAAAGATTGAAATATTGGCCACAAAAAATGTTTTAAAATAAAAATTGGCCACACTGCTAATGGAGTTACTGTTGACATTTATAAGAATGGGTCCCAGCTAACCAAGAAAGCCACACATCTGATTTTCTTAAACTCTCTGATCACTGACCCTCTCTATAAAGGGAGGTGGTAGTTTGGGTTTCTGTGCACAGCTGTGGAGGTACTGCATAAGTGGACTGCATACTGTGGTGTCCTGCAATCCTGAAATCCCACCTTCCAGCTGAAGAGCTGTAACCCCTCTGGGACTGAACAGTTCTCAGAGGAAGTGCCTCAGCCTGTGAAATGCAAACTAACCACCAGAGCTGGGCCTGCTCCCTCTGATCACCTAACAGTGGTTCCATGCAGTCCCAGGACTAAGGCTCCTCCACCGTGTCATCCTGCCATCCCCTGGGCCTACAAGCCAAGACCTGTATGCTCTTCATTTGGCCAAGAGAGGAAGTCAGGCAGGCCTAAGGGATAGGCTGAGGGATGGGCTGAGGGATGGGCTGGTAGTGGACACATTCCTGATGTCACCCAGACCCCAGTCCATGGATGGTGACTAGCATCACCCAGCCAAAGGTGAGGTGTAGTAGCCAAAAGGCTGGTCCTCACCACAGTGACATGAACTCTCCTTGAGCACCTTGAGCCTGGAGAAGACAGTGCAAGAATAGCACTTGGCTCTGCACTGGCCTGTGGTGTGATGGGGTGTGTGAATTAGATTGGAAGACACTCTAAGGAGCCCACCATTATTGTTATTCTGTCATTATCTTGAAAACCTGTGTGTGAGCCCCTGTCTCTAATTCAGAGCCAAAAGTAGGGTGAAATTCCTTTTCCTGATAGGAAACCAGGTACAAAACTGCTCAGTATTATTATTATTTTTTTGGAGACACACTGATAAGAGGCCCTATTATGCAAAAAGCTCTGAATACACAAAGGAGCTTTTTGTTTCCCACAGCTCCTGACCATCCCTGTGGGGTCAGGCTGAAAGCATCCTTGTGTACAGATGGAGAAAATTGAATCATTTGACTCTGAGGCCTCAGGGACTCTGAAGTAAAAAGAACATCCATTCTTTCCTTCAGCTCTCAAAGGAGGAGAAGGCAATATAGAGGCTATGAATTTCCAGAGCTATTGGCAGAAACAGATTTGAAAAAAAAATTGATTCTTCAGCTTTGATATGCTATCTTCATTGCAGCAGAGGTGGCTATTAGATGAAGATGCCAGTCATGGCAACCAAGCAGTGACACTGTGCTCTTAACCAGTTTGGCTGGTTAAGCTTTCATGGATGAAAAACCTTTTAATAATGTCTGCTGAGAAGTTTTCCTCTCTCAGAGAAATACAAGTATAAAAATCATTGTACAGCCATTATCCAAAGGCTACTACAGATAGATAATGACCTTGGCTTTTTAAAGTAGGATGAAAGTGATAGATCATGCCCCAAACAGTTAACAGTACAGTGTTGTTCAGTGACCAGAAGAAGTCCCCATGTCCACCTAGGTGCCAGGACCCATAGACATATACTGCCGCCTGCCAGCTCATTCAGGGTAGGTTTTCCTTTGAGTCAGAAATATCTAAAAGAAACACAGCCAGGGGATTGGACAGAAGGCATCCAGGGTGGTGGAGGTGAGAGGGTTTCCTTGATTCCAGTGGAATGCAGAGGTGTCATGCCTCCAGGTAAATGAAAACTAAAGCCCCCAAGGAATACACAATGCTGCTCACCCTGGGGACTCCCCAGAGCATGGGGAGCCTAGTAAAGAAAGAAAATGCCTTCCAGATGGCCACCTGTCAATGTTGCCTCTTTCCTGGAGCTAAATACTAAAAGCAAGTACTTCTTTGTGTTCTCCCAGGATCTAAACTTGTGCTGGAAACCTGCCAGAAATAGCCCAGCCCTCTCTACAAATGGACTCCTCACCATGAACACAGTGTAACTCCAGCTGCACTCGCCTTCCTCCCACAGTCCCTTCTCAGCCTCCCCAGCCTGGGTCTGTCCCTCTCTTCTGTGCTCAGCATCATGTTCCCGTTCTGTCTCACTGATAGGTATCCAACTCAGAATCAGAAGTCTATTGAAAGTGTCCCTTAAAGATGATGCAATTATGTGACCAGGCCTTGGACCATCGGGATGATCTGCTCCCCACCCCAGGAGCCACCCACTACATCTGGAGTGCACACAACCAGCAAGGCCAGGGACCCATTCACTAGCAAATTGGAGCCTTTAATGGGTGCTTGTGGGTCCCCCATTGGAGAAGAACCTGATATCATGGCAGAGACACAGGACAGTCTTTTATCCCCCACACCTTTCACAGGCAGGGACAGTGTGACAGCACAGGAAATGCCATGCCATTGTGGAGGATGGCATGGGAGTGGCAGAAAAAAAAGAGCATCTCATATGCAGGTGCAGGGGCAGTGACTAAAAGGTGTGATTTGACTCTGATTTTGCTGAGCTTTGAGGTAGGGCCTGTGATCTTCGGAGGCCCAGGGCACTAGTTCGTGCATCTGAATTTTGGACAGCTCCTGTCCCCACACTAATGACAGCTTTTTACTTCAAGACTGAAAGCAACATTTCATGCATGGTGTCATCTTCATGAAACCAGAAAAACACCACCATGGCATGGCTTTTCAGCACGAGGCCTGCTCCAGGTAAGGTCATCAGATGCAAAGGTGAATGTTCCAGGAAATCCCCATCCATCTTTCATACAGAGGTGGCCCCGCAGTGGTCTGGCCATGACCACTGGAGGTAGAGATGAGAGGCACAGAGAAAGATGGCTCCAGCCCTGCATCTGTGGAGGGCCTAGCATCTTACACCCAGCACGGCTCACTCCTGCAGCCCAGGAGACAAGCCTGCTCCCTTTGATAAACAAGTTTAAGCTGACTTAGGGTTATTTTGTTACTTTAAACCAAAGACCCCTACCTCATATAAATTTCATTCAGATTCATTCAGTCAATGAAGCTGAGACCAGAGCTGAAATGGTCCTTATCCTGTTACAGGCTGAAGCTTGGATGTTGCCTGTCCCCCAGGGTCCCTATGTTGAAGACTCAGCTCTCAGAATGTCCCTGGGGAGGTGCAATACAGAGGCATGTCTTCAGGAGGGCTCTGCAGGTGATGGAGGCCCAGGCTTGTCTTTAATTAAAACAGAACAAAGCCCATACAAAGAAAGTGCCCTGTATACAGAAAACACTTCTATAAAAAAAAACCCACTGGGCAGAATCATATGCCCAGCTCCTAGCTGCAGATCAGTGCCTTCTTAAGTAAATGCTTTTTGACACTTATGAGTTGACTGGCTCTCTAAATGTTCCTTTAAGCAGCTCTGGCAAGTACCCAAAGGTTCATTAAGGGGCTGCCCATGTGCAGAAGTGTCTTTTGGCTGTAATAACAAAGACATGGAACTTCTGAGAAGGCAGAGGGGACAGAGGCTTGTTGATCCTGGGACCATGATTCTACTGTCACACACACACAGTCACATGGAGGTTTTGGAATGTAATAAGCAGAGAGAAGGGAGGGGACAAGGTTAGCTCACAGCAGTGACTTGTCATCACTGAGTCCCCAGCACTCAGCAAAAAAATAGGTGGTGTAGGCAGGTTCCCAATATGCTTGAGTGCCTTGTCACACATTCATGCTCTGTGGACAAAAATAATGACAGTCTCTGCCTCTTAGAATTAACAAGGAAATTTAAAAAGTGATTGTGTTTGAAAAGCCCTTAGAAAGGTGATCATGCCCTTTTGTTACTTTAAACCCAAGACCCAAAGACCAAAAGACTCCATTAGTCTGAGTTCTCCAATCACTCTGCAGGCTGTGGGCCTGCCCTGCAGCAGGTGGCCAATGCCAGATCTCTCTTAAGAGCTGTGGAGAGAGACGTTACAAGATGTGGAGGCTCAGCAAACAGCCTCAAAATGCACCCCTGGCAGCCACCTGCGCTCCTCTAATGAGGTTTTAGAAGTGTTTAAGAAGCCAGGCTCATGAGAGTCAGAAGATAGTGCCAGGCAGACCAAGGAGCTGCTGATCTTTACGAGGATCTCAACATCCAGGACACATAACAGTGAGGTGTCTCAGAGGGCACACTTTATGTGACTCCATGACATAATATATTTATCCACTGAAGTAACTTGGAGGAGTGGGGACAGTTTGGGCTAGCAGGGATAGGGGCATGGAGAGGAGCTGAGTCTCTAGAGGGTGATGTGAAGGAACGTTGAACAGGTAAGACACCTTTCTGTGGCTGATGGGGGACTGTGAGGCTAAGGAAGCACATGCCACATGCACACCCAATTGGTGACAATGAAAGAGTTGCCAGGATGACACTGATGTTAACCACCTGGTTGATGTTCTGCATGGTCAATCCAGATGCCAGCTCTGGGAGGCTGAGCCAAGTGTCCATAGAACCCATGTTTCTTTGAAACTTCCAGGGAATTGAGGATTATTTCAAATCAAGTGTTTAGGAAAAACTATGGACAGTGTGGCTTCCTGTTCCTCAGTCAGAAACACATCCACCTCAGTCCATCAAGAGCCACCCACATCTGCGACCTCTTCAGCCAAATCAGGAAGCCGGAGCACCTTTCTCTCTCCCTTTCTCTTTCCCCTCCTCCTTTCCCTGGATTGCCTGCCTTGACGGTGTGCAGGAGCCATGGACTACACACATTTAACTCCACCAATGGTGTCGCTCTCCTTCCCAGGCTTGCTCTCCATCCTGAGCTCTCCCTGTTTCCCTTGCAACACTAGATACTCATGTGGGGCTGATTTGCTATTATGCCTGCAGAACCCCCAGCCCCTCCAGCAGGGTAAAAGGAGTCCTGCATAGAGCCTCCCCACATGACCAAGCACAAAGCCTACATCAAAGGTTTGCATTGGGCTCTGTTGCCATTTAGTATGTGACCAAGCCACTTGTTCTGGGCAGTTTGTATTCAGGACATATTTGTCTTCAGGGTGTTTCACTCTCTAACTCTGTGCATCATTAATCTTTTAAAATGAGAAACTTTAAGAGCCCAACCCTATCATGTTAAAGTCTCCATATGTGAGCTACATATTACTCAGTCTCATTCAAACGAAAGTCTCTTCACCAAAGTCAGTAAATGGAACAGGAAAACCATCCTAGAAAACATGTAGATCCTGACATGGTACTCACCTCCTCCATAAGCACTGTGAGAAGAGCTGGGCACACACAGCTCTTCACACTTATCCTCTAACCCAGAATAAAACCCTTAATCAATACGGCATTTGCTCCTGGAAAATAACCAAATATGTGAGGCAGCAGTTTGGAGGCTGGAAGTCCCACCAGCATGGCCTAGATGCTTCCAAGGGCCCTGTGGCTGCATTTCATCATGGCAGGAGCTTTCTTTCATTCCTGGGTCTTTGGCCTACCCCCTACTTATACAGCCACTAGGATCCAATCATGGGGACTTCACCCTGATGACCTATCTAATGCAGCCACTTTTAAAAGGTCCTACCTCTGGACACCACAACCAGATTCAATCTCTACCTCTCCATACCACTGGTATAAGATTTGTGGTGTTAAACTGTATGATTTGGGGGCAATACATAAATTGAGGCCACAGCAACTTGTTTGCTGTGTCACTTTGCTAATTAGCAGTGAAAAGTGACACCCAAATAGGAAAGGTATAATTAAATTGGTATAAATATGTCTATATTACAGAGTGTACAATGTCCCAAGACCTTGTTCTTAGCCATATGTTATTTTAAACTCAGTTCTTCATGAATTGTATGTAATATTAATAAAATTGTGAATGATATTCAATATGATTTTTGTATGAATTCCATGTATAAGAAGCCTTTGCCCTATTGTAGCTGGTAAGCCAACATTTAAGATAAGAAACTTAATCTTTACATACAACCTTATCAATACAATCTCTTACTAATTGGTCCACAGAAAATAAGACTATGAATCATAGCTCATTGATTATTTTGTCATAAGTATAAGGCCTCACTCAACCTTGATTCCAGGTCCATTTCTCTGATTCTTGCCCTGAAATAACACTACCTATAAAATAACAGTGATGTCAGAATTTACTAATGTACATGAAAACACTGATCATTGACCTCATTCACAGAAAAATGAAATGTTTCCAATGAGGCTGAAGTCTAGAAGGCCATTATGCACACACAAGAAAGATAAAGTTCTTCTCTCCTGCAAAAGCTACCTTTAAGTTTGTGGGAATTCAGTCTATTCAAATCACTAGGAAATGTTAAAGTGTTAAAAAATTAAAATGTTAAAATTTTAATTCAAGATATGAAAATCTGGGCCTTATTTTCCTATATCTATGTCCTAATTATAGCTCTTAATTTCAGCATAAATACAAACAGAAAAAAATATAATGATCTGGCTTATGCAAATTATATTCCACTTTAAGTTTGATTAAAAGAATTAAGAGATGCTAGAGTATTATTTACTCAATAGTATGTTTTACTATTACATAAAATATTTAGTCAAGTGGAACACTGTGATGTCTGTCATTTAACAACAGGATAAAATACATGAGTGTTAACATATAAACAAATATTCAGTTATAAAGACATATTGAATACATAAGGTAAATATAGGTAAAAAATGCACTATAAATTGGGCATGATAGTCCATGCTTGTAATCTAAGCAAATTGGGAAACTGAGTAATTTCAGAAGTTTAAATTCAGCCTCAGCAACTTAGTGTGGTTTCAAGCAACTTAGCAAGACAGTCTCAAAATTTGAAAAAGTGGAGAGAGGGCTTAGGAATGTGGCTCAGTGTTTAAAAATCTCTAAATATAAATTGAAATACAAAAAAAAAGTACAGTTTAAAATGTTACAATTCAGTGTTAAACATCAAAAAATAGATTTTATATAGTTCTTTTCTACAGTATTAAAAAATGAAAATAGTACTTTTTGATTTAGAAAACAAAAATTATATGCTTTCAAAGATGAGGTTTCTGCACTATCCATGTATGATATTTATGACTGATATTTCTACCAAATAACTTGATAATGTTTAAAAAATTTAAGCAAAAGTTAAAGACAACTACTTATTTTCTATATTTAAATGAGTAATGTCTTTTACTGATCCTCATATACATCAAGGTGTAATGTTGCAGTCTTGGCTGGGCACAAGATCACGAGCCACTCACAGCTTTGTAGATTCAAACAGCAATTCTTTATTTCCGAACTCACACCAGCCTCCACACACGTTCAGGGGAAATCTAAAATCTGCCCGCACAATTCACGTCCCAAATACTTTCTCAATTCCACGAGAGCTCAACGGGAACTCAGGCAGCAGGAAAGCTCTATTCCCAGCAGCAATAAACTTAAACCTGAAACTTCCCTAAAACCACATTGTCTTAAACCGGGAATGCCTTAAACTTGTCTTAAACCGGGAACGCCCTAAACCCAAGGAGCTGGATACTTCCTCAAACCTGCAGGATACATCTTAAACCTGGATCCACCCTCGTCCTTGAGCAGGGTCACCTTTCTCAAACACACATGCAAGGTCACAGCGGATTTCCAAGGCAAGTCAATTTAACATGGGGTACACTGGCAAGGAAATTTTGATGTGTCATTCCTACTTGGCAATGGCCCTCAGCAGTGTAATGTATAGACAATGACTTTATTATACTCTCACATTTGTCAAAGTGTTTATTATAAATGTTTTATTTTTATATAAGGCATACATTTTGGACAAAATCTGTTCAATGTTCACTACTGGTATGAGTTTTCAGATGTTCAATGAATTTAAAATTTGAATAAGTTTTCAAAATATTATTTAACTATTTAGGGTTTCTGGGCACAATGAATTCTCCAAAAATCAGTAGTGTTTAAGAAACATGTGGTTATGAAATGATTTTCTTTTCCATTTGTATTCTCTCTAACCAGTATGTATCCACAGGTGCTGAGTATTGGTATTCACCAAAATTTATTCAAATTTTGAAGGCATTGTAACATTGTCACTTTTCACATTTTAAAACTTTTTCTCTTCTATGGTTATTGTGGTGAGGATTAAATGTTGACTCTTTCTTAAAGGAATGGTACGATGGTCTCATTTGTAAAGCTTCTCTCCAGTGTGTTTTCTCTGATGTCTAGTAATGTATGATATATAATTTAAAATGTTTTTACATTCTCTACATTTATATCTTCTTTCCAGAATAAGTAGCTTAGTGATGAAAAAGAATTGATTTCTTATTTAAAGCTTTGCTACATTGTTTTTATTTGTAGGGGTTCTTTCTGTTTAAATTCTGTTTTAAATGAAGTTTAGTTTTTCTTTAAAAGTATTATCACTTTATTTACATTTCACATTCACCAGGGTGTCTTCTGCTGTGGTGAATAAAATTTTATTTTTTATTAAAAGTTTTGCCACTTATTTACATTTGTAAGGCTTCTCTCCAGTGTGAGTTCTTCTGTGGCAAATAAGGTGTGATTTTTGACTGAAAGCTTTGCTACAATTTTTACATTTGTAGGGCTTCTCTTCAGTGTGAGTTCTACTGTGGCAAATAAGGTCTGCTTTTTGACTAAAAGCTTTGCCACATTCTTTACATTTGTAAGGCTTCTCTCCAGTGTGAGTTCTACTGTGGCAAATAAGGCATGATTTTTGACTGAAAGCTTTGCCACATTCTTTACATTTGTAGGGCTTCTCTCCAGTGTGAGTTCTGCTGTGGTGAATAAGGTGTGATTTTTTACTGAAAGCTTTGCCACAATCTTTACATATGTAGGGCTTCTCTCCAGTTTGTGTTCTGCTGTGGTGATTAAGGTGTGATTTTTGACTGAAAGCTTTGCCACATTCTTTACATTTGTAGGGCTTCTCTCCAGTGTGAGTTCTACTGTGGCAAATAAGGCATGATTTTTGACTGAAAGCTTTGCCACATTCTTTACATTTGTAGGGCTTCTCTCCAGTGTGAGTTCTACTGTGGAAAATAAGGCATGATTTTTGACTGAAAGCTTTGCCACATTCTTTACATTTGTAGGGCTTCTCTCCAATATGTGTTCTGCTGTGGTAATTAAAGTGTGATTTTTTTACTGAAAGCTTTGCCACATTCTTTACATATGTAGGGCTTCTCTCCAGTGTGAGTTCTACTATGGCAAATAAGGTGTGATTTTTGACTGAAAGCTTTTCCACATTGTTTACATATGTGATTTCTTCTGTGGTAAATAAGACCTATGGTTTTACTAAAAGCTTTGCTACATTGTTTATATTTGTAGGGCTTCTCTCCAGTATAAATTCTCTGGTTGTAAACAAGGTCTGAATTTTTATATGACTTCTGTTGTTCACTCTCACTTGTAGTTTTCCATATTTTCTTTTGTTGTAAATAGTCAATATTACAACTTCTATATTTTACATTTATCACTTTGTGAAGTATATGTTTTATGCCCTTTTCTGGTGAATATTCTTGGGTATCTTGAGGAGTCAGGGCTGAAATAAACAAAAATTTAAAATAAAACAATACCTACTAGAGTGGGATAAATATACTTTGCATACATAACATGAAATTAAGGTAAAATAAATACATCAGGAGTGTAGCAGATTAGTATGTTCAAAGTCATCATAAATTCAAATATATATCAGTTCAATAAAAATGTATAGACACAATTACCTTGAGAATATTACCCAAATTATTGTAGAGACCACAGTATCCAAGAGGAGTACATCATTAAGAAGAGTAATATAATAAAGAGAAGGAAAGTATGTTACTTTTATCATCCACAGCCTTTTGTCCTCCATAATATAGCATTACATATTTAGGAAATATCTACCAGCTACCTTCACTCTCCGTAGAATAAGAAAAATGTAAAACATATACAAACATTTATGGCTTTTTCAAAGAGTGTCCAAAAACTAGTTTTTTTCTACCATGACATAGAGATGTGAAAATAACTAATAGATTTTGAGTGATAATACCACAAATGGCCAACAAGGGTAAAGAGGCTATGGACTCTTAACAAGAAATATGAACAAAAAAATTACTAAGAAATATACACACATATGTTTATAAAATTTTCCATAAAAACATTTCAAAAGACTATAAAAACCTTGCATAGCCCATGCCATAATATTTGGGTTAAGTCAACACATGACAATCAAGTATAATAAATTGATTTTCATATTTTTAAATTCATGTGATATGACGATTTCTTTCATTGAGAAATACAACTTTGTTTATTTACTAAATATATCATGGTATTTTATAATATATATAAAAGGTAAAATGACTAAACAGAATGAATTAACACAATCATTATTTCATATAATTATTAGTTTTGTTCTTACAAGGTATTGTATTCTTTCTACTAGTATTTATGAAGAACATAATACACTCACCATTTGGTAAAACAAAACTCTTGACCCTCTTATGTTCAATAAAATAAAAATATGGAGACTTTGACTATAATATGAACCCTACACAAAACACAGTACCTGGTGAGCACAATTTTACTCACTAAATTTCTGACTTCCACATGTGAATCAAATGCTCCTGCAACTTAATCTCTGCCTGCCACATTTCACTTAATGCAAAGTCCTGCATGTATTTCTTAAAACACTTTATGAGAAAAAATATTTTTATAAATAAATAATAATAATATATAAGTATAATATTTTTACTCATTTGACCATTGATGGGCACATAAATTGAGTCCCTAGCTTTAACACTGAGAACAATGTTTGCACTAAATATAAAAGCAGAGGTATCTATTCAATTTTCTGATTTAATTGTTCATGCATACGTATTTAGTACTGGCATTTCTGGATCTTTAGGTCATCCAACTTTTAATTTTTCATGTGTGGCACTTGAGATTAAGCCCCCAAATTCTATATCACTGAACTACAACACAATTCTTTTTAAAATTTTTTGAATCATGCTGTTTCTAAATTTCTGTGACTTCCTTCAAACATGAAGTACTTTTGCATGGCCTCCCAATTAGCAAATATTGCAAGGATACAGTACTGTTCTTGCATATTTTTATTTATTTAAAAGTTTTTATACTTTTACCCCCAAATGGACTATATAATCTACTGTTGGCTTCTTTAATGAACAAATAAACAATAGTACAGCAAATATAAACAAAGAGAAGCATGGCTTAATCCAAGTAATAAAAGAAGAAAAAAAAACATTAAGAACTGAACATTAGGATACTGACAGTTATGAATTACTCAAAGAACACTAAATAACTATTTAAAGAAAGTTTAGAGAGAAAAATTGAGGCAAAAAATATTAATTTAATTAAGCACAAATTCTGTATGTAAATAGTTTTTTAAAAATAAATGACAGGGGGATTCCTAGTGTGAAAAGCTGAAATTCTACCAATATGGGAGAGGCTTATCAAGCAGGACCAAGATTAAGACAAGCCTAAGCAATTTGTTAAATACTGTAAAAATTAAAAACCTATAGGATATATAAAGGGAATATATATATATATATATATATATATACACACACACACACACACACACACACACACACACACACACACACATATGGAAAGTGTGAAAAGAATTCAAGCATGCCACAATAAAAAGCAATGATCCATAAATTAAATCATTAATCAAAATAGAAAAAAAAATAAGAAATATAGAAAACAACTTACAAAGTAGAAGTATAATGAGCTATTCACTTCAAAATATTTATGATTATTAATGCATGATTGCAAGTCACAAAACAAAAGAAAAAAATGACTAACAGAATTGAATCTAAAAAAAAAAAAAAAACAAAACAAAACTGCCAAGTCAGTTCCAGCAGACAGCATGGAAAGAAACCAAGCATAATCTGCTCCTAGAAGCCCTATTTATTTAAAAATGGATGATGCCCCTGCCTTTACATCTCATCCTTTTGCACAATTTTTAATCAATGAGATATAGTTTTAAATAATAAAATTTCTCATAATCCTTTTGGACAAGCTTTTGTTGAGTGAGCAAACTGTATCCTTATACTTGCCTTTTAAAACAGAGACAAATAAAGATCTAGTGTTTCTCATATTAATATGCATTAAATATTGTTTTATTTATACTTATTGTGCTCAGTATACAACATAAAGTTAATACTCAAAATTGGTCATCTACATTAAATAGATATTTTATTCTCAAACAGCCATTACCAAAAAAAAAGTATGTAATACATAAGATTCCACCTGACCAGCATGACAAGATCCTATGCCTTTGATCACCTGGGGAAAAGCATGGACTGCTACACTTATGCCAACAATTTTCTATTTGGACTCTAGCTTGATTTATGAAACAATGCAATTGTAAATATACATCAGAGACTTCACAAGCTGATTTGTAAGTTTCATTTAACCCTGGAAGAGAGGAGTCCCTTCAAAGAAAAGAATAATCATTCTCCTCAAAAGAGGAGAAACATTAAAAGAGGAACCCAGGATACTATAATTCCAGTTACTTGGAGGATATAAAACCATTAACAGCCTCAGCTCAAAAGGTGTTGGCTCAAATTGGTTAGAATGTACTCTGGATAATTTAGTTACTGCTTTGATTGCTAAACTCACACAAAACTCTCTAAATGTTTTGATCTTAATAACAATGTTGCTCTGTTTTTGTACACCAGCTGTGGGAAATTCAGTATTGTCAGATCCTGGACTTCTACAACCCTTTACAATATTTTGACTAACTTGAATGAAATTGTTATATACCTGCAAAAATTTCTCATGGTATTAATTGTTGTCTTAACAGAATAACTGTGTCCTTATCATCCACATAGTATTTAATAGGTCACCATCCTGTGCAATTTGTTTATAAAAGATCTATTCCTCTTGATAAAAACTGTGATAATTCAGTGAACCTTCTCTCTATGACTGAATTTGATGCTTTGACATTCTCCTTAGAGGGTTTCCCTGGACTAATTCTATGGGCTTACAAAACTACAATGAATCTCGCCTATGCTATCATAAAAAGTATTAGTTATGCTTCCATGGCTGTTAATATGCTTAAAGAACAAAAACAACATTGTCAAGCCATACTTGGCATTCATGCTGCAATTGATTGCCTGGTATTGTTACATCATAATGGATATCAGAAGTTTAATAACATGTGTTCTTTCAATTTAAGTGATAATAGTAATTTTATTTCAAAAGAGTTAGATTACATTAAAGATATCATTAATAAGGCCCAACAAGATGATTGTTGTTTAGACTTGTTGGATTGGATAATTTCATGTTTACTCAATTTCATCTGGGTCAAAAATATTCATACGTGGATGTTTATAGATGTTGGCACTTGCTGTTGTCTATGGCTGCCTTATTTTTTGTCCCCACCAGCATTAAGAAGATAAGTAATATTATTTATTCAAAAGGCCTTAAAAAAGGAGGGAAGGCTGTAGGTATTCTGCCTTGGAAATAGACAGGAAAGTGTGGGGGTGATGATAACTGGCACCCTGAGTTCCACAATAGTAATGCCTAGCAGTTTCTCCCTGAAGCCATTAAGACAACTCTACAGGGGCACTATCTAGTTTCTATGGTAATGTCCTTAGGGAGAAGGGGCTCTATGTTTGTAGTAACTGTACCTTATCTTGGTTTGCTAGCACTTGGGGTTAAAATAACACTAGGATAGAATGTATTCATGGTAAAAGAAGCTATGTAATTTTGGGGTATACTATGTGCAGCCATGAAGAGGAGTGGCCAGTTTTTTTTTTTCCTTTTTTCCTTTTCACTGTAAGTGTGTCTCTCTCTTCTGTTTGCTTCTTTACATGTTTCCTCACAAGATTTGTAACAGATTATGCTGGCCCTCAGAACAAAAGGTAAGTTTTGGTGGTTAATCTGAATTAACTGGGACATTAGTAAAGAAGAAAACAGGGGACTACAAAGAATTTGAAAATGTAATAAATGTAGGGCAGGATGTGTACAATGATTACAATCAAAAGAAATAAAGCTAAGCTCTGAAAATTTTTTTCTGCTGAATAACTACTCTGTCAATATTTTTTAGTTTGGTTTTCTCCATTTGAATGTCTCAACTGTATCCCCTGCTATGTGTAGGATACAATAGTTTACATTGCTAAATTATGCTAGGTACTACTTACCTAAAGTGAAGGATGTATAACACACCAAGAAAGAGAGAGATTAAAGAGCAAAATAATATATATTAAAGAGTAAAATATCTATACTAAAAATGCCCTTTTTCTTTGAAACACAAATCTGAAACTCATTCTTATTGAGAAGTTCCCAGAAGATACAACAGAAGTAAATTAAATAATAATTATTAATTAAAAATTTTAAAGGGAAATTAAACTTACCGAGGAAGGCAAAAAGTTTCTATGGTTCTCTAACATCACATCTTTATATAAGTTTTTCTGAGCAGGCTGAAGGCATTCCCATTCCTCTTTAGTAAAATCAATGGCTATATCCCTGAATGTTAGCAGTACCTTAAATAAGAATAGATAAATAAATAACACATTGACCACATGAACATTTGCATAGTCTGTAAGGTAATTAAAGTTGAAATGAGAGTTAGTAGACTATCATGTAGGTGGTGTTTTGGAACACAATGATACTATTATCTACTTCTACAGATAAAGGGATTTAAGTCCAAAAAAGTATATATACTCTGCTTTTATGAAACACAATATAAAACTCAGCATTGCTACAAAAATATATATTTTGTAATTTTTTATATTATTATCTAAATTATACATATTGTTCAGATGAGAAAATTATAGTAATTAAGAAAGGGAATTCTCAAATTTTAATTTTACAACCACTAATCAGAGATTTACTAAGTGTACAATCTTATTTGTTATTTCTCTGATAGTGCTGGCTGTTCTGAATATGTAGTGATATCTCTAGTAATTCCAATACCAATGGTATAAGAGAAATTTTGAAATATAACAAGGTAGACAGACCACTTAATGGAAATAGTTAACAAAGAATTTAAGTTCAAATATTTTATGGTATTTATGTATGTTATTAATATAAAAAATAGCAAAAACAATCCTGTTTGGATTTTCCTTTTTATAGTTTTAACAATTTATAACATACAAAATAATATATACAGATATATAAAAACTTTGATTGATGTATATATTGTATGATGTTTATAATAGAATATTCATATAGCTTTTCAAACAAATGTAATTTGTTTTTTATTTTATTGGTTCTTTCTAGTTCTACCTGATAGTAAAATTTTTATGGCATTATGCAAGCATGTGATACATCTTATCCTAATTAAAATTCTGTTCTTCTTGGTGGCTATCATGGTAATATATATATATATATATATATATATATATATTTAATATAAATATTAAAGACATAATATATATATCTTTAATATTTATATCCCCTTATCTTTTATATATATATATATATATATATATATATATATATGTCTTTAATATTTATATCCCCTTATCTTTTATTTATTTATTTATTGTTTACCTTCGTGCAATCTACTAATCTTTTTTCTTACCCTTCCTTGCTTTATGAGTTTAGGTTTCACATATCAGCAAAAACTTTCAACCTTTGGTTTTAAGGAAATGGTTTGTTTTACTTAGCATAAAATCTCCAGATTCATCCATTTACTGACAAATGACATAAAGCCATTCTTCTTTATGGTTGAATCATAGTTTATTGTGTTCATAAGCAATAATTTTTTATCCTGTCATCACTGAATGGACTCATTCATCATTGAATGGTTGGCTTTATAGCTTAGCTAATGTGAATTGTGCTGCTATAAACATTAATGTGGCTGTGTCACTGTAGTATGCTGATTTTATGTTCTTTGAATATATACTTTACAGTTGAAAAACTGGGTAAAATTGTGGTTCCATTTCTTTAACAAAATCCATACAGGTTATTATGTTTCACTTAGATCTCCATACAGCTGCAAAAAAATATTGGAATTCATCCAAACCTGAGGTTGAAATAAAACATACAGAAAAAAAATAGTAAGGCATAAAATGACTAGAATTTATTATCAAATCATCCATCCAAATGAAAAGTAAATTTTATAAACTGAAAGTAAAGAAAATCTTAAGCAAAAGAGCAAAATTAGAAGCTATTAAAGATGAACATAGCACAGAGAGAGTTACCAACATCAATGTAATTGTAATATCAAATGAGCCAGGTCTAGTGATGGACAACTGTAGTTCCAGTGACTGAAGAGGATTAAAAAATAGGATCATAAATTCTAAGACAATAATATTGTTATATATATTGTATTGAGCAACTTAGAGAGCACTTAGCAACTCAGCAAGACTCTGTCTCTAAATAAAATATAAAAAAAAGACTGAGGATGTGGCTTCATGATTAAGCACCCCTGAGTTCAGTCTTCAGTACAAATTAAAAAAAAAGCAGATACAATTTAAAAAGCACTAGCAAATTTGAAAATTCAACAAATAAAAGTTATATCAATTATGCAGTATATAATTGCATATATATGCATATATAATTATTTCTCACTTGATCGAAATACACTCTGGAAAACTTATCCTAAGAATCTTCTGCAATTTTTCAATTCTCTGAGTTTACTGACAAGAATCTAGATGGTATAGACTAGTACATGGCTAAGACATTTGCTGTATCATCTGTTGTACATAAAGTCTCCTGCTGACCAAACTACCATTATGCAACATGATTCATGTTATGAAGTTAAATCAATCATGGTAAACCTCATAATAAAATAAATGGTGGAACTACAGAAAACAACAACAACAAAACTCTTAATAAGTCTCTTGATATTTAGGCAGTGATACATAATGAAAATTATAGTGCACACCTGAAACATTGAAAAGCATTGAAAGCACTGGCAACTATGCAGGTGCAAATCTCCCTAGATCAAAAAAGAATGGTTTCACATTGGTATACAAACATTGTAATGGGCTAAAGTCTCAAATATTAGTGAAGAAAAATGGTTACAATCACAGATCCCTCTTTATTTCTAAAATAGGTGTACACCAATTTTTTTCCAGTGAGCATCAGGCACCCTAGAATCTAAAAAGTCTGCATCAGAATTTTAGTGCACCAGCCAAATATAAGATCTTCTGCAGCTTGAGCACAGCTGTTAAAATGGCTACTCTCAAAAAGTGGATTAGTAAGTAGTACTCCAATTATATAGATATGGAAGAAAGAAACACTCTGCTAGACTATAAAATTAGTGAAGACACTTAAAAAAATGGAAGTTGAGAGTTCTCTCAGTTACTTCTTTGAGAAACTAAACCCTGTACATCTATACAGCTCTTAAATGAGAAAAGCCCCAAGTACTGGTCTGGACTTATGAGAGGCATTAGATATGCCAGCTGTGGGATGCTCATATTACATACTTCTGAAACACAATTCCAGGAAAATACCAGAGTAGAGAGTGAGAATGCTCTCATATACATTCCACAAAAGAAACTCTGAGCATAAAGACACTCTGACAGCTTGTCTGCCCTTGGAGACACAAAGGAAGAATAGAAACACATGATTTTGCCAAGATCAAGGGATTCTTCCTTACTTTTCAATCATGTAAAATGCTCATAAACAACAAAAACAAAAAATTTTGCTTTTTATTTTTTTTCTATGGTACTGGGGATTTGAAACAGGAGCATGTTAATTCTGGGATACATACCCAGCCATGTTTTAAAATTTTGAGACAGGTTTTTCTAATTGTCTAATTGGTCTACCTAAGTTCCTTATGTTTACCTTGAAATTGCAATCTTACTGACTTAGGCACTTGAGTCTCTGGAATTAATATGCATGTATCATTGCACCCAGAGAGAAAAAAATGCTTTAAAAGTTTCATCCAGTTTTTTGGTATAACAATTGAAAATACCATGTTAATTTGAAATATAATATGGGTAAAGTAACTGATAATACTGCAAAAAAGTAACTGATAATACTGGGAAAGGGGGAAGTTGTCATTGAACAGGAAGCTAAAATTTTATATATAAATACAACTTACAATACTGGGAAACAAATTTAAAATCACACTTAGCAATTGTCTGAAGATAAAAATAAATAAAAAAGTAACAGATATGAGGCTAAGTGGTATAGTACCTCAGTCTCAATCCACAATACCACAATCTCCAAAAAGAAGGAGAATGAATTCAGAAGGAAAGAAAAACTGAGATATCTATAGAGTATCTCACCCCCTTCTGGGGAGAAACATTATACATGGAGTTGTGATTCTGATGATATCCCCACTCCAGAATCCACAACAAAATCTGAGAAGATTCTGAAATGTTGCCACAAATGTTCTCAGATAGAACTTAAGGGAGGGGCTGAAGATATTCTATAGGTTACTATAGGACTTATTAATATATGCTCCAGTTGACTGGCCAGTGGAGATTTATGGCTGACCTTTCTCAGAAGAAGACACAGGACAGCAGAAACTAAAGATTACATCAGGGATTCTAGCCAACCATTGCCAGTTCCCACCAGAGTCAGTGCAGCCATTTTCAACCACACTCACCATTCAGTCTCAGGATTTCTCTGCACACTCATCATTTACCGTACTTGTAGGAACCAAGTGTCCTCCCTATAAATCACAAAGTACCTATACAGAAGAAAAAAATCAGCTTCACTGAATATAAGTGAGGGAGCCTAGAAATGGATACACACACTGGCAGGCTTCACACCAGATGGTCAAAACTTGCTTCTCTTTACTGAATGTGTATGGATTGGACAATGCTTATATAAGGGCTCCTGATTGGACACAGCTTATGTCTTCATATGTTCAATCTGAGCCTAGTGAAGTTTTTTAGTGACTGGAGATAACCTCAAATCCACAAATAAATGATGTCACAATTGTAGCATCTTGTCTGTACATTTATTTATTTATTTTTTTCTTTTGAGGCTCTAGGAATTGAAATCCAGATCCTCAGGCTGCAGCTAATTTAAGGCAAGGTATCCTTGGAGAAGTAAAATTCAGCCAACCCAGAAAAGCATTTGCATTTAATTTTGCATATGAGGCCTTTTGAATTTGTAAATTATATATGTATATATATAATTCATGGATGGAAATAATACAGTGACAATCCTGTAAAATTTCAGTTAACTTCTCTTGTATGGAAACAGTTTGAACATTAAAATTATATGATGTAGAAAGGTAATTATTTTTTTAGAATACATATAAAAATAGTAAAAATTGAATTTTATAGCATAACCCAAAAATATCCACTATGAGAAAATTACCATTATGTTACTAAAATATTACTAATGAAGTATATGTATTTTTGGAACAGCACCCTCAAAACTATGTCGAGACTCCAGAAAACCTCAGTTCACAGAACCATATTTGAGAGTTATGCTTGTCCTGAGTTCAGGAAGATGAAGGACATGACCACTTCTTTTTATGCTACCGGTGAAAGATACATTTTTTTTAACCAATATTTCTCTTGAGTTACAAAAACAACAACAACAACAACAACAACAACAAAAAAAAACTAGAGAGAAACTGTCCTGAGAGCAGGGAGATTTAACCAGAAAGTGTATGGTGTGTGTGTGTGTGTGTATGTGTGTGTGTGTGTGTATTTGTTTTTTCCCCAGATCCAAAGATTTGAGTCTATTATTTAAATTGATTAATGGTATATTCCTAATTTTATGACATGACCTTAGACCCAATAGCCTTTCTATAACATTTTCTTTTTCTTCCTAGGATGAAAGCCCCTTAAGAAAATGGGCTTGAAATCAAGATGAATTGTTTTGCTATGCATGATGTCATACACCTGTAATTAGGAGATTTGAAATTTTGCTTCTTAAAGAATACTACTAAAAAATAAGAAATAGAAACAAGGGTCACTAAATTGGATGAATTCAAACTTAAAACAGTGAGGCAAAAAGTGATACAAGAGAATGGGAACAAATTTTTAAAACATGCACATCAGATAGAACTCTAATTCTAGGATAAATAAAGAACTTAAAAAACTTAATACCAAAAAACAAATTTCCCAATAATTAAATGAAATGGGCTAAGGAACTAAGACAAACAATCAATCAATCAATAAAAGAATATTCAACATCTCTAACAATTAATGAATTGCAAATCAAAATTACTCTAAAATTTAATCTTACTCCAATCAGAATAACAGTTGTTAAAAATACAAGCAAAAATATATGTTGGTGAGGATGTGGGGAAAAAGGCCCACTGTTACACTGTTGGTAGGACTCTAAATTGGTGACACCAATCTGGAAAAGAATAAGGAGATTTTTTAGAAAACTTGGAAAGGAACCAAAATTGACCCAACTATCCCACTTCTCAACAAGAGCTAAAACCAGCATAATACAGTGGCATATCAACATCAATGTTCATAACAAAATAATTCATAATAGGTAAATTATAGAACCGATCTATATGCTCTTCAATAGATGAAAGGATAAAGAAAATATGGTCTATATACACAGAGGAATGTTACTGAGCATTAAAAGAGAATAAAATTATGGAATTGGGAAGTAAATGAATGGAGTTGGAGAATATCATGTTAAGGCAAGTAAACCAATCCACTAAACCAAAGACCTAATGTTTACTCTGCTAAATGGATGCTGATCCACAATGAAAGAAGTGGGAGGTAGCATGGAAGAAATGAAGAAACTTTGAATAAGACAAAGGGGAGGGAGGTTGTAGGAGATGGTGTAGAGGTAGGTAAGATGGTGGAATGAGATGGAAATCTTTTGTACACAAAGTAGAGTTAACTATACTTTCTGTACAACAAGAGAAATAAAATTTTGTGCTCCATTTGTGAACTATAAAGTGAAATGCATTCTGCTCTAATAACAAGTTAGAACAAATTAATAAATAAAGTTTAGAGATGAAATTAAATTTCCCATTTGTTGGGAAAACATATAACGGTGGCAGCACCTGACACGAGTAAGGGACTGCGGCAAGGTCCCTCGACCGCTCCCGGGTGGTCCTGAAGTCAAGGTCATCCCTGCCCCAGGTAACCTCTCCCGGCCGACGATCCGTGTCTTGAAGAAAGAAGCCGCCACACACGAGATGCCTTTTCGAATGCTCGGTTTATTCACTCCAGGGGCATCATATCACATGAGGCACAGGAACAGAGGCTGGCGGGACGCAGTTCACTCGATATTGACCCACCAACATAGCGGGTCTGAACTGGCCAAAGAGCTCAGCCTTCCTGGCCTTTAAATACTATAGTTGTTTACAACACTTCAAACCAAAAACATATTTATTCCATAACTTCTATTTCTTATCCTATCTTAACAGATTGTCTCTATCGCATCACATCTTGCTTACATCTTTGCTTATCTTAAACTATCACACTTGTTTTGTGCTAAAATACCTCAAAACATGTTTACCTTATATCCTTATCTATTTCACACATTTTTCTAGCTTAGGCACCTTTCTTCATCACAACATGTTTACTTCAAACTCTCCTATCCTTTGTTTATTTCAAACTCTCCTGTAACTCTCCTGTCAGCACCCCAGAAAAAACACCCCAACATGGGGTCTAACGACCCTCTTTCCCTCTTTGTTTCTTTCACTGGTGAAAAACATTCCTGCAGGCGCCAATGTTCAAACCCTGCTGGTGGGAAGCCTTAGCCCCAATTAGAATTAACTTCTTGGGCTCCGGAACTGACATATGGAAGAGCTTGCCAATAAATGGGCGACCTGTTATCTACCTCAGCCCCTGCTACCTCTGCTTAGACCTATATAAACACACAGCCTTTTGTAATAAAGGGGAAACCTCTTTGGTGATCTGTGTCATGTGATGTGGCATCTTCCAGTCTTACACCATTTAACCAATTTTCTCTGGGATCTTGTCTCACAAATTTTGAAGAATAAAATCTATGGACACTCAGGGAAGGTAAGAGTAAAAAAAATATGATTTATTTTAGCACTAAGAAATAGAACTCCCACAATGTGGGACAGGGTGTGATAGCTGAAAAACCATCTTTATGTGCCATCTTCAAAGTTTATATATGGTATTTGGAAGATCATGGAGCAAAATCTATTTAAAATGGGTATTGAAAAGGCATCCTGACGACCATCTTGGTTCATGTTTGTCTTTTCTGTATCCCATCCTCCTTCCAGTGACTTTCATCTGGATTTACCCCTAATACAAAGAATTTTGTAGAAGGTGTTCCCACAAGTGAGCCTCAAGGTTTTTTACGTTTGAAATCAGCCTTAATGGTGCTCATTAACATATCTATCCATTAGCCTCCAGGTGTGGTTGAAAGATGCCCTTTATACAGCTGCCTGGTCATTTACTATTTAATTTTTTTCTCAATCAAGGTGAGCAGGGAACCCTGGCTTTGAGAATGTGAAGAGAGAGCTGGAAATTTAGGGATTTAATCTCATGCCTATGGATAGCTAAACTGAAGTTCTGGATATCAGATAGCCATTCTGGATTTGAGATACTGCTTAGTCTACATTTAGAAAGCTCAGGGGGCATGAGGATGTTTAGTTTAAAGACAGTCTCAGCAACTTAGTGAGATGCTAAGAAACTCAGTGAGACCCTGTGTCTACATAAAAATATAAAAAGACATTGAGAATGTGGGTTAGTAGATATTCACCCCTGGGAATAATTCCTGGTCTAAAATAAACAAACATATTGTAAGGGTCTGGCAAACATCAGAGGAAGAGACCACCAAGAGACCGGCTCATGCAACAGCAAAAGGGGATTTATTGAGGATCTAATCCAGCATGCTGGGGCTCCGCACTCACTCAAGAAGGGAGGGCAGCCCAGAGCCCTGAGCAGGGGTTGAGCAGTGCTTAAGTACACTTTTTTAGGGAGGGCAGGGACTTTGCATACATTAGAGCAAATCATCATGAGGTGCGGGAAAATCAAACAACAATTCCCAAACATGATTAGTACATTCATTGGCGGGAACAGGTAGGGCAGGAGTGATAGGTCAGTCCTAAGAAGGGGGGTACATTCAAACTGATTGGTTTGGGCCCTGAATGCCTACGTGCCAAATTGCACAGGGTCCAGGTTATTTAACAACTAAATGATCAGTACTGGGCATTGTCTTAACTGCCTCAGGAATTTCAGGTTCTGTGTGCAGTTCAGAAACTTTACAATACCTAGTCCTTTACATTTTAACTCAGGCTTTGCAGCTTAGAAACTCTACCCTTTCAATATAAACAATAACAATAATAAAAATAAAAAACCAGAAAGAGCAAAAACAGGGGTCCCTAGCTTCTCTCATGCAGGAAAACAGCTAATGGTGTTGGGGTCCTCTTCTGATGATTATCCCAGTCTTCACCACACAATCTGAGGACATGCTGAGCTAATGGCACACAGATGCCCACATAGGAATTTAGGAAGTCCCTGAAAACACCATACAATATTGGAACAAAAGACTTGGGGTCTCAAATACTGATCTAAGCTCCACTAGAGTAGTCAGAGAAAACTGAAGGCTTATGCACCATGGAGAGACCCACTGGCCACCAGACACTGAAGACAATAATGAGGAGTTTCTGGCTAACAATTCCAGTTCCTGCCATTGCCAGTCCCACTGGCTTCAAACAGCCTCCCTACCCAGTCTCAAAATAAGAACACACACCATTTTTTGGCTTTCAGGATGCTTAGTGTTCCCCCTTAGTGTTCTTCCAGCTCCTGGGTACCACAGAAATTTGGGGCTCCTGATGTAGAACTGGAAGCATAGAAATGGATTCAAAGAATGGCAGCCTCCAGAAACAAAGGAACCAAAGATTGTGGAAGCCCGCCCTCTCATCGCTGCCTGTGTGAGAATTGGACAGTTCTCACCTAAGTGTCAGATTGGAAAGGGCTTCAGGCACTTACTCCAAAATTGAGCCTGGTAGCCTACTGTTTGAGTTATAGTAATTTGCATCCAGACCAAAACCAAATAAGGTCACAAAAAACAGGTTTGGGGCTGCTCTGTTTTTGTGGATAAAATACTGGAGATCAACCATGTGCAGTGGTACATTTCTGTAATCCTGGCAAGTGGAGAGGCTGAGGCAGGAGGATGGTGAGCTCAAAGCCAGCTTCAGCAATGGCAAGGCACTAAGAAGCTCAGTGAGACACTGTGTCTAAATGAAATACAACAGGGCTGTGGATGTGGCTCAGTGGTCATGTGCCCCTGAATTCAATTCCCAGTAAGAAAAAAAAAAAACAACAACTGGGTATCAGACCCATGGGTATTCACTACAGAGCCCCACAACCACAGATGAATGAATTAATAAATGGATAAAAACATAGAGTTCTGGGACAGGGTCTCAAATTCTCTTGTTGATGGCTTTTCAAGTAACTGATATTACAGGAATGCTCCACAGCCTTGGAATCTTATTTTTTTCCTGTGAATTGCATTAAGTTCCTCAGGATGGAATTATTCATGGCAAAGTTTCCTCCCAACACATAGATATAGCCCAGATGGTAATGAATTTATATTTGTCACTGTATAGAAGGTTAAATCAATTTGTGAATATATATTATAAAAATGAAATATCACAATTACTTTAAATTTTTTATTTAATATTTCTGTTCTCTTGTCTTATGAGAAACAGCTTGAGATTTTTAACTCATAAGTAATTCCCTGAGGAAGCAATGTCCTCACTCCCCTACAACAAATGAGGTACAAGTAAAATTTTAAAGTTTCTAGTAATAACATTTAAAATAAAAAAAGAGGTGAAAGGTGCCAGGTCTCTAGCTCTCTCAGTATCCCAGAACCTAGAGTATAAGCAATTAAAAAATAACTTACTTGCAATTTTGTGATGAGCCTAATAATAGGATTATGATATCTGTGTTTTTTTTGTTATGGGGTACTATGAGAAAATTAGCACAAGTCACAAGCAGATATGTCTATATATATATATTTTTTTCTGTAATTCAATACAGACCATCAACAGAGTTAACTTTAAATTTAAATGAAGAAAAATTAAATTACTATTGCCAGAGTCTAGCCCCAGGAGGGATCCAGGGGTCCTGAATTATGAGTGGCACTGGGTACTGAGGGATAAGAGGTCTCAGTGAAAGAAAAGAAGACAGGATTATGGGTTGCAATTTACAAGCAGCCTTCAGAAGGATCTGCTGCCCCTAGAGAGGCCTTTATTTTTTACCATTTTTTTTACAGGTATTTACTTTTTACAGCAGCAAAGCCCAAAACTTTTTTGATTTACACAATATTCAAGAGTTGCAATTTTTTCTAAAATATATTAATTATCTTAGATATTGAACAAATGTTTAAAGTATTTTCCTATAATCTTTGCCAATCATGATTGGGTGTAAAAGTCCAGCTCTGGCAGGAGGTCTCAGGAGACAAATGGATGGTGAAGAGTCAACAAAAAGCTGCGGAGAAACAACACAGACACAAGAGTGAAGGTGCTGAATCCCAACTTTATTTGTAAAGTTAATCATATGTATTCTCCATTTTGGCAGACTCACAGTATTTTGTGGTTACAAAGCAGGAATCATTATTCAAAGAAAAAAAAATGTTCCATAGCTACAATTAGATAAGAAGAATGTATCTTGGATTATGCATAAGCAAGCATTTTTACTTTCAGTTCCGGTTTTGCTTTGAGCTGTTTCTTCTTAGTTCGCTTTTAATAAGAGTTAGAAATGTCCCAGACTATTGGCCTATATCTTGACTATTCTTTCTTGACTAGAACCAGTGTCACGGTTATGGCAAGTGGTTAACTTGAAAATAGTAGCTACTAATTTTAAACAAACAAGAGTAAGAGCACCAAACCATTGTGCTCAGGAACAAGAACAAGTTTCCCAATACCAAGCACTAATCTGTCTTCTTTTTTATAAGAGAGAGAGAGAGAGAGAGAGAGAGAGAGAGAGAGAGAGAGAGAGAGAGAAAGAGGTAATTTATTTATTTATTTATTTAAAAGAGAGAGAGAGAATTTTTTTAATTTTTTTTTTTTTTTTTTTTTTTTTTTTTTTTTAGTTTTCAGCGGACACATCTTTGTTTGTATGTGGTGGTGCTGAGGATCGAACCCGGGCCGCACGCTTGAGCCACATCCCCAGCCTGAAAGAGAATTTTTAATATTTATTTTTTAGTTTTTGGTGGACACAACATTTTAATTTTATTTTTATGTGGTGCTGAGGATCGAACCCAGCGCCATGTGCATGCCAGGCGAGTGCACTACTGCTTGAGCCACATCCCTAGCCCTAATCTGTCTTCTTAATATTAATTTTTCTTCTCTAGGTTTTAATTTAATTTCTCAAAAAGTTCCTTGACTGTTTTTTCTACAGGGGGTTTCTCATTAAACATTAATAATTTACATTCCACAGCTAAATAATTGCATTTAGGGCAAACAAATTTATTCTTTAGAAGTAGTTGCATTAATTGGGAAAGTCATGTGTTTGGGTTTTTTTTTATACTTAATGATAATATTAGAAGTTGCAATTATACTTATTAACAGGAATACAAAAACAAACCAGCCTATTTCCAGAAACATACTGCATTCCTCCAGAGGATGGACGCCTTATGCCTTCCACTTCAGTAGGGCGTTGCCTTTGCCTGAGTCAAGGGAGGGGCACAGCACTTCTGTCTTATAAAAAAAAGAATAATTCATGTTTTAAAAATCAGAAGGAATTACTGGATGCTATAACTCTTAAATGGTTCAAATGTCAATTAAACTTTTATGTGATTTTATTATCAATCTAACTAGTCAAGGAGCTCATTGTAACTAAAGGATTTAGGGAATCTGTAGATGCAGTTCAGTTAGAAGCATTAAAAATGCACTGGGCTCAACTCCCAGCACAGAAAATAATTGGCCATATTTGTATAATTAAATAAAAAAATAATAATCACTACTTTAAGGAAAACATGTTGAACCTGAAATATAGTGGACATTATCAGAATCAAAATACTTTTCTCATATTGAATTGCATAGCTATACTATAAGGAATGGCAGTGTAACATTGTAGAGTATGTTTACATTAATAGCATACCACCAAAACAACCAAAAGAGCTTTATTAAATTCTGGGAAATAAAAAAATAGGCATAATATAGCTTAGAAAATTATTAATACACTAGGAACAGGATACTGACATAAATCCTCCAGGACAAACCAGGAACTTTGACACTTGCTTATCATCCCAGATACTTGGGAGGCCAAGAAATGAGGATCACAAATTTGAGAACTACCTGGGTAATTTATCAATACTATGTCTCAAAAAACACTTTATAAGAGGATTAGGGACATATGTAGTTCAGTGATTGCCTAGCATGTGTAAGGCCTAGGGTCCAATCAAAAAATTTTCAAGCTGATACATCTGTTCACAGACAACCAGGGAAGAAGTAGAATAGGGCAGAGGCTATTATGTCAACTTCCAAAAAATTTATTAAACTATACCAGCACTTTGTTCAGCTCACATTTAACTTGTCTAAATGCTGCTTTCACTAATTCAAAAAAGATAATCTTTTAAATATTATAAAAATATATATTGAGGCTGGGGTTGTGAATAACTGGTAGAACACACACCTATCATCTGTGAGTCACTGGATTCAATCCTCAGCACCAAATAAAAAATGAATAAATAAAATAAAGGTATTGTGTTCAACTACAACTATTAAAAAAAACTGTATGTGCTTTTCTAATGAATCCACCAAATACTATGTATGTAAACTCAATTCTTCTCTAAAGCTACCTTCTAAGCACATGGAGGCACCAACATAAGGATAAAATGTTATCATGGAACTTTCATGAGAAATAACCCTAAGACTAATAAACACACAATCTCAAAGAAGAAATTCGAACTTCTGACACTAAAAGTACATTGGTGCATTTTTTAAATAATACTTTGAATAGAAGTGAAGCATAATAGAGTTCTCTAACAATGATTCCTGATGTCAACAAAGTTTGATGCTTATCAGAAAGCCTGTCCCCTTACTTGTAAGCAATAAATAATTAACTTTCTGATGAATGTAGATTTTAATAATATATAAGAATATACTTTTAAATTTGAAAATTAGAAAAAAAAATTAAGATTATTTAGAAAATATATTTAAATTACAAAATGCAGATAGTGACTTATCTCTTACATATTATAATAGCTTGAGTCCTGAGGAAATCTAATCTATAGTGGTTTTAAGTACCATGCATTATAATAGTTGACATGAAAAATATCACCATCCTAGATAGGAAAGTTGGTGTAATGAAATGGATATCATTAACCTAGGTACATGTATGATAACATGAATGTCATTATCATAGCTTGTGTACAACCATAGAAGTTAAAAAGTATGCTCCATTTGTGTACAATGAATTGAAGAGCAATCTGCTATCATGTATCACTGATTAGAACACATAAATAAAATTAAAAAAAACATCATCCTGCTTCTATCTTCTAAAAGTGATATGAAAATTTTGCTTAGAATAATTTCACCCAAATATGGAAAATATATTGTGGATTATGAGCATATGTATAAGTACATGATCTTTTTAACCATACCTGTGGATACCTCTGATTCTTGAGTCCTTTCAAAGCCATCTTCTGTGTGAGTGAGTGGTGGTGGGGTTCAACCCAGAACCTCTCACATTTTAGGCAAGAGCTTTGCCATGAGCTGCATGCCTAGCCCTCAAATATGTCTTAATAAGCACAACTTAATTAAAATAAGTCAATAGTACCATAAGAATTTCCCCCCCCAAAAAATATTTCTTCAATCAAATATAAAGTAAATTAATATTGATGAAAAACAGCAGAAGTTCACAGGATTCTGTTGAAAACTAGAAAGAGCAGAAAAATAAATGTTGACTAGAGTCCTGTTGGACATGGGAAATGTCTGAGTAAAAACAGACATTGCAAAATGACTCTAAAATGAGGAAACTATAAACTGACCAATTAGCAAAGAAAACCTGGACTGAAGCTAAGAGATCTCCCACTGAAAAAGACCACAGTGTAAAGGTAAATAAAATTTCTAAGCTGATTCTAAGCCGCAAAGCCTGAGTTAAAGTGTAGAAGACCGGGCATTGTAAAGTTTCTAAACTGCAAGGCCTGGGTTAAAAAGTAAAAGACCAGGTATTGTTAAAATTCCTCTGCTACCCCCAAAACCTGTAATCCTTGTAGCTGTTAGGACAATACTGGAACTGCCCAGTAAATATTTCCACTGACTCCCTGGTTGTCTAATAACCTGGGACTCTGTGAGTTTGTCATGTAGTTATTTAGGCCCTAAAACCAATCAGTTTGAATATGTACCCCACTTAGAAGTGACCAATCACCCCTGCCCAGCCTATTCCAGCCAATGAATGTACTAATCATGTTTCAGAGTTGTTGTTCAATTTTCCCGTGCCTCATGATGATTTGTTCTGATGTATGCAGAGCCCCCTGCCCTCCCCTAAAAGTGTACTTAAGCTCTGCTTGACCTCTGCTCGGGGATCTGGGCTGTTTTCCCTTCCTGAGTGAGCCTAGAGCCTCAGCACGCTGAATTAGGATCCTCTTTAATAAAAATCCCTCCTGCTTATTGCATGAAGCTGGTCTCTTGTGGTCTCTTCCTCCAACGTTTCGCAGGACACTTACAACAGGATCATCAGGGATCAGAGATGAGTGTTACCTGACTCTTGAAAAATTCTGATATTATTTTTTGTAAAATATACATTTTTTAGCTGTTGATGGACTTTTATTTTATTTATGTGTTTATTGCAATGCTGAGAATTGAACCCAGTGCCTCAAACATGCTAGGCAAGCACTTCACCACTGAGTCACAATTTCAACTGATTTTATTTTAATATCTGTGATCAACCAAGTGGCTTGAAGCCTAAGGCAGGAGAATCAGGAGTTCAAAGCCAGCCTCATCAAATTTGTAAGATCTTATCTCAAAATTTTTAAAAACAAATAAATAAATAAGTAAAAATCGCTGAGTCAGGGGCTCAATGAATAAGTATCCCTGAGTTCTATCACGGGTACAAAAATAAATAAATAAATATTTAAAAAGAGAAAGAGAGGATTTTCTTAAATTTGGTTTAATGCATATGAAAGCCTGAGATACTTCATCCAATGCAGGTTAGATGTGAAAGAAAAGTGACCACAACACTCGAAGCAACCAAGAGATCTTTATTGCAGCAGTGCAGAAAAGAAAGAAGGAAAGAAGTAGGAGGGGGGCAGCTGGGGAAGGCTTTTATAGCCCTTCTGCTGTGCTGCCTAAATCTAACAGGGTCTTTGGGTTTGCAAGCTGCCTTGTTGGCACACAAGGGGGTTAAGTACTCGGCCTTGAGCAGCGGGCTGTGTGTTCTGCCTTGAGCAGGGGGGCAAAGCGCTCAGCCTTGAGGGGCGGGGCTTGGACCTTTGGGCTTGAAGCAAATAGGTGATAAAGAATCAGACAGAGGGTTTGAGCGGCCAGGTCATCCTTCAGCTAACTTTGTTTGGCATGCACTGTAGACAGCTTACTCAGCCTGTCCTGCACCTAACAAGACGTTCATTAAATAGGCATTATTTTGTGTACCACTGAACTGCCAATTAGTGCATTGAGGCAACACATCCTGAAGCTGCTCCACCAGGCCCAGCAGGGGTGGTGCCTGGAGCAGGGTGGGACCTGGAGGGAAGGCAGAGTCAGGAGGACTATGGGTCTAGAGGAGAGGTGGGCCTGGGAAGGGGCGGATTCTGAAGGAGACTAGAATCTGGTGGAGTGAGGAGGGGGGGTGCATCTGGAGGAGAGGTCTCTAGAATGGCCAATGATAGACCCAACCTGATCTTTTATTAAAATTGGGAGCCATATTGCCACAAAGCCATAAAAAGCTAATTTTGGCTTTACTATAAATTACTGCAAATTTTGAACCTGCTTGAAATGCCTGCCCGTGCCTTGAACTCACCCATGCCTGGCTCTCTGACAAGATAGCAGCCCTCTCTGAAACTTTAGTGACACCTCATAAATATTGGCCTTCCCTGGCCAGACAACGACCCTCTCTGAGGCTCTAATGGTCTTCATAAATTCTGATGTTCGGGCCAGCAAAAAAAAAAAAAAAGAAAAATGTAAACTACCATTAGTGTGATGCTTGTCAGAGTTCTGTTATCTGAACCCCCCTTTTGTGTAACTTTCTGGGCTATAAAGCTGGGCTGTAGGAAAGGTGTGGCTGCTGTTTTGTTCCCGCCGTTTTGGGAGGGAAAGGCAGCCCCGGTAGAAATAATAAGCTTGCTTTAATTTGATTTTAATTGGAGTCAATGGTCTTTTCTTGCATCCTGGTCTAACAGCCAGGGCCTGGAAAAGGGTGGGGTCTGAAGTAGGGGCAGAGTCTAGAGGAGTTCAAGGCATGGGAGTGTTGGGGTCTGTAGGAAGGGACATGTCCAGAGGAGGGGTGTAGGGTAGAGAGAAATAGGCTCGATATGGGTGGGGTCTGGAGGGAGGGATCTGGAAAAGGGCTTGATCCTGAAACAGCGAATTTCTCTGGAGGTGATGTAAGAAATTGAGGAGGGCTGGGGTCTGGGAGAAGGACAGGGACTGAAAATTTGACAGAATCATAATAAAAGGTGAATATGAAAGAGTGGGGGGGATCAGCAGAAGAGGTGGGGTCTAAAGAAGTGGTAGAATGGGGGCAGGGTCTGTAGGAGGAACAAGATATGGAGAAAGGTGGAGAATTGGGGAGAATATCTGAAAGATCGGGAAAGTGTCTGATGGGGGTGCGAGATCTGGAGGAGGTTTTGGGTGCCTGGAGCTGGGAGCAAGAAGGGGAAGGAGGTGATGATGAGTAGAGGCCTTGGTGGTCACTAACTTTCAGAGGATCTCAATCTCCAAACTTCCATCCTGAAATCCCACCCTAGGTTAAGCTGAGGCTGAAGCTGGGCAGAGACAGTGAGAGTATGTCATACTCACCACCTGTTCCTAGCACTAGGCTTCTGTAGCCACACTGAATCCAGGGGCAGTTTTCCCTGAGCCACCAATCAAAACTACCTATACTGTTCTAGCTGCCTAAAGATGGCAAGGAAGAGACAGGTGTTCATTGCATAATGTTAACAGGAGAAGATGCAGGCATGGTGACAAATGCCTGTTATCCACCTAATAGGGAGGGTGAGGCAGGAAGATTGCAAGTTTGAGACCAGCGTGGAAAACTTAGCAAGATTATGTCTCCAAATAAAAAAGAACTGGGAATGTTGCTCAGTAGAGTAGCACCTACCTAGGATACATGAGGTCCTAAACTCACTCACCTTTACTGAAAATAAACAAACAAACAAACAAATAAGTAAATGGAAAAAAGAAAAAAGGGGGGGAGAGGAATGCTTCGCTATTTTAAAGTCATTTTCTATTTTTCAGCCTTCTTTTTCTTCACCCTTTTCATGCATTTTAATACTCATGGACAATGAACTATTTGGGAGCAGCTGTAGAGCATTTGAAAAGCAAAATCTAAGATGCTATTTACTCTGTGTGATTCAATTCAAAATAAAGGTCTTCTAAAAATGAATGTGAAAGTCAGCTAAAAAAAAGCCAGATTGGGCTCATAGAAAACTGATTCTTCAATATATTGTCACAGGCTCCAACTTTCTTGAAAATACCCATAAAGATCAAGCAATAAAATTAAGAATAAATAAGTGTCATGACTTTAAAGTAACACGATTTTGCACAGCAAAAGTAATAGAAGTATGAATATAGTCTACAGAATTGGAGATCTTTTTCAGCTTCTCTTCTGACCACATATTAATATCCAGATAAAAGAAGAACTCAAAATACTTAACATCAGTAACAAAAAACTCAATGCAAATGGGCAAAAGAAATAAATAGTCATTTCTCAAAAGAATAAATAAAAATGGCCAAAAAATGCATAGAAAAGTTTCCGTAAACACATTAATGAAAATTAAAGCTACACAGAAATTTCATATTTGTTTAGTTATAATGGCAAACATAAAGAATACAAATAATACTAGATGCAGGTGAGGATTGGGTAGACACACTTATATGTTGGTGGTGGAAATGCAAATTAGCACAACTCTGGAAAGCTATATTGAGAATACAAAAAAAAAAAAAAAAAAAAGCTATAGGAATGAGGGCTGGGCTTCTCCTGGCCCTGAGACCTGAGGGGAAACTAGCTGTGATCCCAGCTCTCTCCTTCACTATTTTATACAGTATCAATGTACAGAAGTACCTTTTTTGAGGCTATGACTCTCATCATTTTAACACAATGACCTCACATGGTTTCTGTGAACCTGGCAGGGAATAAGTAGGAATGCTGAGGGAGGGTCCTGAGTCTGAGGGGATGGAGCCCAAGTGCACTTCATTACCTGTTTTCTTTGATGTTTTAATGGTTCTTTTTTTTTCAATATTAAAATATTAAAAAAAAAATTGAAAAGTGTGTTTAGACCACTAACTTATTTGTTACATTGTGATGGCAAAAATAGACTTGATTGGGAAATGAAATTGTAAAAATACTATGGTAAGAAACTTACTCCTAGGGAAGGGGTCAATTCCATTCCCATCTCTCAGTCTTTCTCCAGGAAGCCTGATTGACTGTAGGTCCCAACCTTTTGGATTGTAGATAACTTCTCCTGGGAGTCTGAGTACTCCCCTTTGAAGTGTAAATGAACCTGTGGAAGCTTCAGGCCCAAGGCCAGATGTTTATTAAAGTCCTGAAAGAATGGCCAGTTTTTCTCCTAATCATACTCTGTTTCTCTAAACAAGTTTCCCATTAGAAACACTGTGCACAATCATATATTGGGTAGACTAGAAAATTTATGATGCTTGATAGCCAATAAATCTTGTGAGAAAGTGTGAATGGGTACTCACAAATTAGAGTTTTGTTTACTTTTGGGACCCTCTAAAGTAAAATAAAATTTGGAGTTCTTCTTCTCTCTGAGTGCTGCTTGCTGCTTCTCCACTAATGTGGTCCCCCACCCCCACATCCCCCCAAATTTATTCTTAATAAAATCAGAATTTATTTAAAAATTATTTTATAGCTTTTATGGAACTATGCACATCAATTACATTATTCTTTGGTTGAGAAAGTTTCAGTTAATTGGCAGTGTATGTATATTTTTTCTAATTTCAAAATATTTTATTAGAGCATGTTAGTTATACATAATAGTGAGGTCCATTTTGACATGCATACATGCATGGGATATAATTTGCTACATTTCATTCCTAGTGAAAGGGTAAAGTTTCTAAGATGCAAAGCCTGAATTAAAAAGTAAAGGACTAGGTATTGTAAAGTTTCTGAACTGCACACAGAACCTGAAATTCCTGAGGCAGTTAAGACAATGCCTGGTACTGACCACTTAGTTGTTTAATAACCTAGTACCCTGTGCAGTTTGGCACGTAGGCATTCAGGGCCTGAACCAATCAGTTTAAATGTATCCCCTCCTTAGGAATGACCTATCACTCCAGCCCGACCTGTTCCCGCCAATGAATGTGCTAATCATGTATGAAAGTTGTTGTTCAATTTTCCCGAACCTCATGATGATTTGTTCTGATGTATGCAAAGCCCCTGCCCTCCCCCAAAAGTGTACTTAAGCACTGCTTAACCTCTGCTCTGGGCTCTGGGCTGCTCTCCCTTCTTGAGTGAGCACGGAGCCCCAGCATGCTGGATTCTCAATAAATCCCCTTTAGCTGATTGCATGAGCCAGTCTCTTGGTGGTCTCTTACCACCCTTACACTAGTACTTTTACTTTGCTTTTTTTTCCTTCTTCCCTCTACTACCTGCCCCTTATTTTTCTTCTTAACATGTATTTATTATTTTATCAAATTGGTGCTTTATAGATATATGTGGAGGTGGAATTTACTGGGGGTCTATTCATACATGTACATACATCATTTGGTCAGTCTTGTCCCTCAGTTCCTCCCTTTTCCATCCCTCCTCACTCTTTTGGAATTATGCTGCATCCTATTTTGCCAAAGACATAGTCTGACTGGTACTGTCACTGATTTACTGACAAACATGAAAAATGTCATAAAATTGAAGACTTGAAGTGATAGGTACTGTTATGCCAGATTCGTGGGACCCCAATAGATCTTCAGGAGCTGAATCTGATGCAATCACACAAGAGTCTTTTTTTTTTTAATTTTTTTTATTGATTGTTCAAAACATTACAGAGCTCAAGACATATCATCTTTCATACATTCGACTCAATTGGGTTTTGAACTCCCCAAATACATAATACAGACTCACTTCTGTTACATACTCACATTTTTACATAATGGTATATTAGTGACTGTTGTATTCTGCTACACAAGAGTCTTTATTGCAAGCTCGACCCTGGACTCACAACCATTCCCAATGCAGCGGTCCCAGAGAGTGAGTCTCGGGGCTGTGTTCAGTGAGATTTTATAGATTTTGGGGGGATACTCTATGCGTCACAACATCACATAGCAAATCATTCCATACCGTGGGAAAATCAAACAACAATTCTTAACATTGATTAGCACATTCAATGGCAGGAACAAGATGGTTAGGGCTGATTGGTTAGTACAATAGGGGGTTCCTTTGAACTGATTGGTTTAAGCCATGATGAGTGTATGTGCTAAACTACATGGTTTCCCAACATGTCATCAACCACCATAAACTACTTGGGGGTCATCTGGCAGTCCAAGGGTTTTCACTGTTTCATGCTGATTGGAGGTTGCTAGGGGGTTGCTCACTTAGCCTAACTGAGTCAGGGACACCTGGAGGCTGGTTTCTCAAAAATGGGGTCACCTTAGTTTCTCAGTACAACTGCCATGGGAGTCTCCCTGAGGATTGTGTATATTCTGCCATGAGTTCACATGCTTCTATTGGATAATTGTTTTTAACATTTGTTTTAGTTGTGGTGGACACACAGTATCTTTATTTTATTTTTATGTTGTACTGAGGGTCAAATGCAGTGCCTCACACATGCTGGTGAGCACTATACCACTGAGCCACAAACCTATCTCTAGTGGGTAATTTTTAAGTTTCTGTGTATTATAGCTGACTGTGAGTACCAGGGCAAATAATATGGACTAACTACTTGTAAATTTGAGATTTTCAACAAACAAATGTGTATATCAATCCACATCATTAAGTCTAAATCCATAATGAAACAAGGCCAAGACTAAAATACATCTTTCTACACAGTCACATTTGCTATTCTGCAATGAAAACAAAATTGCTATCTATCAGTCATATAAAAGCTATTGTCTTTAGCTTGTTATTTTATTCAGTTGATTATACATTGTATAAATAACTGATAAATTTTGAATTAAGTGATATATAAAAAATATGAATTACCTACAGGAAGAGATAGAGGCATTACAGTAAACATCAAAATTACTTTATCTCAGTTTTCATAAGAATTATATTCCTATAAATTATATTCATATCCTTATATCTTACATAAAGTTTATAAAGTCTCTGATAATTATAGTTCATTTATAACATATCCAAACCAGACATGATTCTCACCAAAACAAAAATGTAGTTACTCCAGTGATATAAAGAATAACAAAGAGAATTATTCAAATACTGAGATTTTAAAAAAACTAACTATATTACTTATAAAATACTAAAATTCCTTCAAGTGGGTCCCTGGAAGCCAAGACAGTATATTCTAGCCAGTGTGATGTCTGTCTGTCTGTGTTTCTTATATCATAAGTTCTGCATTTTAATTTTTCTTCTTTGAGAGCAAACACATGGCCAAATATTCCCCATAACCCATCATGTACAAGTTTAGGAAATATTTCCCAGCAATCATCTGTAACATAATAACAGTCAAAGGACAGATATACTACCAAAAATAAAGTCAAGATTTAGAATTGGAGACAAAAATAATCTTTAGTGATAAGAATCCCTTAATTTGATACTTTAAAAATAGTATCAACTTGTCATGAGGGGACAAAATTGTGACTTATGCAGTTGGGAGAGAAATAAAGAATGTCCACACACTTCTGCCCCTTTCAATGATTTATTCACTCAAATTACACAATATAATTTCACTCTATGAGTTCTTAATAAAAAAAAACAGCAATTCTTATTGCTAGGCACTGCAATAGACATAATCAATTCACAGCAAAAAATTAGATTAATTAATCAAAGCAAACAATTCTAGATTATTTTGCAGTTTTATTCTAAGAACTTCAAAACACACTTAATCATGACAGGCTAGTGACAGACATTCCTCTGCATGCTAAGTTCAAAAGTCTTAAGCCTTAGGCTTTATGTCTAGCAAATGCACACTCACTCAAACCACAATAATCAGGTCCAGAACCAAGGCAGGATTTCCTGGCATGGAGTGCATGCCCTGTTGAGTAGAGGGTCATAGGAAGAAGTTGAGGCTCTCACCAAGGTCCAGATGAGGTTATAGAGTTTGAGAGAGATGAGGATCTCACAGAGGGTCAGGAGAATGATGACAAGTAATTAGATGTCAGTCCAGTTTCTCATCAGGCTCTCCATCTCGAGTGCATCCTTGTTTCAGTTGGCTGAATCCCTGTTCATTAGCTCTATTTTTTACACTAAATTTTGGGGCTTTATGACTCCCTTGCAATCCCTATCAACTACTACCAGATTTATTCAGGACATCATTTACTCTGGGGTCAGAAACATCTGGTCTGGTGGTCTCCACCCTTATCTTCTCACTTTATCCTTTTTTCAGGAGAGGGCAGCCCACCAGAAGCTTCACTCTGTTTATCAGAGTAAGGGGAAGTAACTGACTGAGGCCATACTGGAGGGATCTGTGGATATGTCTGGTGAGATTGCAAGTTTCAAACTGGAGTTTTTAAAATGGAGTTGCTTAGGTGCGCAGGTGACAGGGTCCCACTGCCTCCCCATGCCCACGTGTGGGCAAGAACAGAGTTGTATACTCTGAGTAGACTTTATGATCTGATTGTTACACCTTATATACACATGCTAAGATGTCATACTGTAACAAATGTATAATTGCTTTGTTTCAGTTAAAACAGATTTTAAAAATTTTAAAAATGAGGATTTTTCATAATCTGATGAGTAGTTCCCCCATTGCATCATATGTCAAAGTGGGAAAGGTAGGATCTATAACTTTTGTATTATCCTCTGGAGTAGCTAAAATCCCTAGGTGGCTAAGAGTTTGTAGACAAAAGGACTGGCTGCAAACACAGTAAGTTCTTCCTATGGCAACATAAGAGAGTCTAGGGGTAGCGTCTTATACCTCGAGATTTTGGGTGGCTCCCAAAAGCATAGCCAAATGAGTGAGTAGCCAGATAAGAATGAAGATGACCAGGGACAGCTCTCAGTCAGATACCACTATAACAACTCTGCATTGTGGGTGGCCCAGCACATGGCTGGTCTTGGTTTTCTCTATGCTGGCTCTGGAAAGGATGAGAGGAAACAGGGTAAAGACTGGAGATGTCTTTACCAGGGGCCTCACATCTTAACAATTAGGTTCCCAGTTTTTTTGTTTGCTTTTGTTTTTGGTATGGGAGATTTAACCCAGGAACTCAACCACTGAGCCACATTCCCAGTCCCCACTTTTTTAATTTTTTATTTTGAGACATTCTGCTGAGTATGGCTTTGAACTTGTGATCCTCCTGCCTCAGCTTCTGGAGCCTGTGGAATTAGAGGTATGCACCTCCATACCCAGCTACATTTCCAGTTTTGAAGAAAACACTAAAAGTACTGATTATTCCAAGCCTAGACCACCTGACCCCAAGTCCTTCTCTTCAGACCCTCCCTGCTGGCTGGCCAAACTCTGAAACATTCTCAGTGTTAAGTGGCTGTAGTGGGCCAGTACACTCCAAGTAGACTTTATGATCTGTTTGTTACAGATCACTAATGTGGCCATTAGTGCAGGGTGTCAGGATGGAGGCCAACACTTCCCTCAGAACAGTGAGTTTGGAGCATCTTTGATCCACATGGGGGTTGTCCACATTATTCTCAATTTTCCCAAATCAAAAACTGGGATACACAGTCTGGCAACAATTTTTGAGATTCAAGGACACTGATGGCTTATGGAGATAACAAGCTAGATTATTTTAAGCTTTGTAATAGAAGAGTCAGATGTGTGATGACAATAGAAAGTCCTGTCATGTTAAGGGAGCACTGCCAGCCACACTCATCTCAGGATCAAGCATGGAATTATGAGATCAGATTTTTATTTCTGTTTATTTTTTTCAGTTCTGGAATTGAGCTGAAATTTTCTCAATTCTGGGAATTGAGTTGGGGCCTCACATGTGCTAAGAAAGAGTCCCATTTCTGAGATATACCCCAAGTCCTTTGTATTTTTACTTTGAGACAGGGTCTCACAAAGTTTCCCAGGCTGGCTTCAAATTTTCCATTCTCCTGCCTGCCAAGTATCTGGGGTTATAGGCATGTACTATGCCTATCTAGAGGTCAGATTCTTATCTGGTTTTTGAATCTGGGTTCAGTGGGTCTTCTGTATCTGCAGTTCTGCACCTGTGGATTCAACCAACTGTGGATCAAAAATCTTCAGAAATATCTGCATTTACACTGAATAGCAGCTTTTTTATGATAATGAGTATTACATAGTACTTACTTTGCATGAGTTATAATTAGAAATACAAATTATATATATATATATATATATATATATATATATATATATATATATATATATATATAAAAATGTATAGAAGGCTGGGTGCAATGGTACAACCTGTAATCCCAGTGCCTTGGGAGGCTGAGGCTGGCAGGAGGATCACAATTTCAAATCCAGCCTCAGCAACTTAGTGAGACCCTATCTCTAAATAGAACATAAAAATGGGCTGGGGATGTAGCTCAGTGGTTAAGAGCTAGGCTTAATCTCCATTACCTAAAAAATAAACAAATAAAACTCTATAGGAGGATATTTGTAGATCACAAATGAGTACTGTGCCACAACAAAGAACTGAACATCTATATCTGAATATCTGTGGAGGGCAGTGTCCTGGAAACAGTCCCTGAAGATATGGAGCGATAGATATACTTGATAAAACTGATTACATGTATCTTTTACTTTTCTAAACAAACAAACAAACAAACAAAAAAAACAGGGGCTGGGGCTGGGGCTCAGCAGTAGAGCACTCACCTAGCACGTGTCAGGCACTGGGTTTGATCCTCAGCACTACATAAAAATAAATAAATAAAATAAAGGTATTGTGTCCAACTACAACTGAAAAAAAAATAAACAAACAAAACAAAAAAATAGGGGTGGGGTGCGGCACAATTGCAGAACACTTGCCTAGCATGTGTGAGGCCCCGGGTTTTATCCTCAGCACCACAAAAACAAAACAAAGCAAAAAAACCAAAACCAAAAAAAAAAAAAAATCTTCAGTGCCACATGACTATAGGTGTGTTTGATGTGGATCCCCAACATGATGCAGGTCCAGATGTACAGCAGTGATGTTAGTGATCCTATAATTGGTATGATTCATCTGCTGGAATGGACCTCCCAGAGCCTCAGGCTCCAAGCGGGGGAAGCCAAGCCCATATCCCTGATGTTTTGGAAACCTGTGTGAGGTCTGTGGTTGCTACCTCCAATTACAGCACTGCAGTCAACACAGGTACCCAGCTCCATTGGCATGCTACACTGGGACAAAGGGGGACCCTACAGTCAGCACTGCAGCTAGCATTGCTGCATAGGCAGAAGCCACCACGCATAAGAGGTGGCGTGTGCCACAGACTGCATCTGGTGTAAGCATGTGTCGGGGAGCAGCAGAAGCCCTGGAGAGAGGGTGGGCACTTAACCAAGTGCACTATCCATGACAAAAGATGGCTTTATTTTCCCCAAATAAAGTTTTTTACTCACAAGTAGAGTGACAAATGTGTACAGCCTCATCTTCCTTTCTCACATTACTCCTTCTCAATCCCTGTGTCTAGCCCACCAGCCTCTACAGCTTTGTTTTCTAAAACAGGAATGATGGTGTTAATAGTTTCCAAACAGAGCTCCTCACATCCACTGGAAAAAAACAAAAAATCCAACTGTAAGATTGGGTGCTACCAATGGGCCCAGGTTTCCAAGTTAAATGGCACCCCACTACATGCTGTGAATCACAGCCACAGCAGGCGCCTCCAGCTGCAGTGCTCACACCACAGAACTCAGCACTAAGAGGGATCCTGGAATTTCTTCCTATCTCACTTTATGGACAAGGAAGTGAGTGGGATTCAGGAAGGTGAAGTCAATCAGGGCTCCATCCTTGTCTCCTGTTCACTTTACGGAGCAGTCACCTTCAGTCCAGCAGCATGTTGCTCAGCAAGTGCAGGTGTTATGAGCAGCCTAGGAAATGCCCTGGAGTCCCAGATGAGCAGCATCTACTCATCCCTCAGGGCTCATCACCCATGAGTCTTTTCTGTCCTCTCCTGTTCTCTGGTATCTAGCTCACAGCAGACACCATTGGAAGCTAGAGGCAACTGAGCTGGGACTCCCTGTTGGGCCCAGGATTCACAATCCTGGGGGGCTTCAAGAGCATAGCCTCAACAAGGATGGAGAGCCCAGGGAGCAGGGAGGCTGAACCTGGAGCTGCTTGCTTTCTCTATACATGGCACCACACTAAGCAAGGTGACAAAAACATGTCAGCTCTGGGTCCCAGTGATCATCTTAAAAATGCCAGGATTTTCAGTGCCATTTTTTAAACCTCAGGACAGTAAGAATTTCCCAGTTTCAGAGCACTGGGAATGTAGAAGCCTGAAAGCCAAACTCATTGGACTTGTCTCAATTCTTACCCGCCTCTGCCTGGCAGAGATGCCAAGACACAGCCTGCAAGCTGTTACCTTTTAATTTGCTGGAAGCAAATATTGAAAGAAATAATACTCATTCACTTTCCCTATGTCCAAGTCAATTAGAAGTGAAGCCTAAATAAAATGCAGTTAAACAACAAACCAGACATACATGTGAGTGTGCACACACATGTGTCCATGCCTACCTTTGCCCTACGGCAGGTGGCCTAAACTCACCCTGAAGCAGAGACCAAGGACCATATGCCTACCTGTGTCCTGCCTGTCATGAGGGCTGCCAGGGATCTGTGTCTCACCTGCTGTGCAACCCCCTTGGGAAACACCCACTGGCACCGATGGCCCTGCCTGGAGAGGCTCTGTATAAATTCCATCCCATGCAGTCTTGCGAGCCTCCGGACCAGGTACACGCAGTGCCACTCGTTTCCTGCCTGGGTGCAGAACTGCTCGACACATCGCAGGTAGTACTGCTCCTCCACAGCCAGCTCTGACAGTGCAAGGAGAAAGCTAGTCAGTGACTGGGGACTAAGAGCCTAATTATAGTGAACTCAATAAAAAACATCCAGAACAGGGGAACATGGTAAGGGCCAGCAAGACCCTAAGGAGAGTTCCTGTCCTTCTGAACCTGTAGCTAACTTCTCCAAGGTAGAGAAGACCTGCCTTGAGCCCTCCTGAGGCTCCAAGAGGAGGTCAGAAGCTCTAACAAGACACAGGTGGGTCCTGGCCACTTCCTGCAGGTACTTGACCAACGCCACAAAGACTCCCTGAGGAGCAGGTCTTTAGGAAATGGCATTCGTCCCTTGGGCTGTCGAGTTCACTCCTTGTACTGTAAGTACTGGTTATTTCATGAATTGAATCATAAGGAACAAAGAGCAAGAAAGAAAAGAATATTATTATTTGTACCAGGCAAGTCCCCAACCTTCTAAAATTGCCAGTGAGAAAATAAAGGAAAAATAAAGGCCATCATTGTAAATCTGATTATAAATGTTTTGAATCATAGAAAACAACTGGAAAAAACAAATCTATAAGGAAAAAAATGTTAATAACCTTAAAATTTTGGAAGTAAAACTATGAAGACATTAAAAATAAAAAGGATTCATCATCTTTCCAGCTGGGAATGACCATTGCTAACCCTGTGGTGTACGCATCTAGGCTGTGGTTTCTTCTGATTTGCACTTACATGCACATGACTGTCAAGATAGTCACACACTGCTTAACAACAGGGGCTCCTGCAAGAATGCATCCTTAGGGAATTTCACTGTCATGCAAATATCAGACAGCTTCAGATGCTAGGTGAGTATCTCACGAGACCACCACGAGACATGCAGTGATGGAAAGAAACATCACCAAGAGGCTTGTGACTATGTGCGTGACATATAAGCGCAAAACAATGTCTTTGAAACTTCTTTCTTTTCCACATGGAAAAGAAGCATCTGTTAATTGTACTGAATAAAGCAGCATTCTGCCAGTTTTCAGAAACTCTTCCATTGCCTAAACTGTATGGTTCAAATGGTTTGCAGAAGAAAGCAACAAAGAGGCAGCCAGCTTACTTCTAGGCAGTTGGTGAAGAGTTTGGTCTTATCTTTAATGATGAACACCTTCTTCTCTAACAGGGACAAGTAGGCCTGGATGTAATCTTTAACTGCATGGAAACTGTGGAAAGAGAAATATTATTCCTGGTAATGTCAGGATGGCAGAATCACCCTATACAAAAGAACATCTATTAACCAATCATCTGCCCATATATTTCTCTCTGTGTATAAAGGTATAATACAAACATATGTAGGTATATAGATTTAACACTTTTCATTAAAAATATGTTTTCACAGTCTTGAAAGAATATGAAATTCCATATTGTAGACCAGCTGTTCTCAAACATTTTGGTTTCAGGCCCTATTACAGGCTTGAAACTTATTGAGAACTGCAGAGACTTTTTGTTTATGTGGATCAAATCTACACAAGCCAGAAAACAAAGACAAATGCTGAACAATTCCATTTATGTGAGGTACCTGTGGCAGTCAGAGTGACAGACAGAAAGTAGAGTGGGGGTCTCCCAGGGCTGGGGAGTCTGTGTTGGGTGGGGAAGGTGAGGACACTCTGGAGCAGGATCTGGTGGTGGCACAGCATCCAGTGTTTGATGCCGACAACTACACATTTAAAAGTGGTTACACAATGCATTTTGTGTTATGTATATTTTAGCACTCTTTAAAAAAAGCCCAGTGGCCCAGTGGTGGGGTGCTGGTTAGGGACATTAGGGAGAGGACAGAAGGGAAAGCCAGTTCCTTGTGACCTGTGGAAAATCATGCATGACAGATATAAGCCACGAGAATTGGCCTCCCTAGTCTCTGTAGCTTCCCTACCTGTTTAACACCTCTGGTTGCTATGTCTAACCCTCCTGTCAGACCTGACAAGAAGACTCAAATATCCATCATATACTGACTACTTTCATCTTTTACCAATATCCAGGGAGTGTAGGCTAACTGTAGAAGGCAGCTCTGAAGTGGCAGCCTGCAGAAGGTAAATCTTGAGGCCCCTGGCATCCCCTGAAGTTGCACTTAAGCTCCCAAATACAGGAGGAGAGCAGCAAAGATCAATGTAGGGCAGCAACCTTCCCAGGCATCATAGCCAATGAATGGCTCTGGGGCTTCCCTGGAGCTGGAAGGGGCACACAGAACAGAGATCAGTGTATTGCACAGGCTTCAAGCCTGGGAATTAACTGGGTAGCATCTGTGGCTGTGGTTACTTGCATGGGATTCTGATTAGAAGGAAATGAACCAGAAACCTGTGAAATTTTTGAGGTCATTACATTGGAGAAAAAGTCTCCCACTGCCTACAAACATGCCCATGCCAGCTTGCAGGGCCAGAAAACCCATCTCTCAGCTAGCAAGCTACCTGACCACTGGAGACCACACTGGACCTGGCTGAGGGGCCAGTATATCCCCAGAGGTTTGAGGGTCCTGGATGGGACAGGAAAGACTTGGAGAGAGCTGTGTCCAGGCCATGTGGGAAGGTGGTCCAGGATGCCTGTGATCACAGGGACAGACACATACTCTTTTCCACCATTTTTTCTCTACTTTTCCTTAAAGAACCTCTGTAACAGTGGTCCACTTCATGCTTTGAATATAGCTTTGCTGCTCTAAAACAGACCTGTTTTTCTCTCCTCCCTGATCTCCCTAATTTCTCTTTCCTAATCTCTGGGAAAATAGGATTCCCCTGAATCACCAATTTAAAAATCCTCTGTTCCCCCTTGATAGGGGAATCACAGCCTCTGGGACAGAGTCTCTTGTGTTTCTCCTTTGCTAGCAAAGCAAAAAACTTCTTTTTTCCTTTTTCTAAAACAACAACAAAAACCCTCTAAGTTCCATGGCACATAAGTACACTCTGTGAAAGTTTTTACACTGCCTTTCAACTAAAATAAGGCCAAGGGACTTAGTTTAGGGCAATGAAATATGAGCTGGTGTGTGTGTGTATGTGTGTGTGTGTGTATGTGTATGTGTGTACATGTGAAAACTGGGAACTGAACTCAGGGGCCCTCAACCACTAAACCTCAAACCCAACCCTATTTTGTATTTTATTTAGTGACAGGGTCTCACTGAGTTGCTCAGTGCTTTGCTGTTGCTGAGGCTGGTTTTACATTTGCAATCCTTCTGCCTCAGCCTTTCAAGCTACTGGGATTATAGGCATATGTCACCAGCCTGGGATGTGTTCTTAAAAGTATTGTGTGCAGGGGCTGAGGTGTGGCTCAATGTCAGAGTGCCAGCCTAGCATGTATGAGGCCCTAGGGTCCATCCCTGGCACTGCCACCTCCTTCTTTTGCTCCCTAGGCTGTGATAGCAGGGATAGACTTTAAAGACAAGTAGTTGAAAGGTGGCTGTTGAAGAGGACAGAAGGTCAAGTGAGAAGCATTGTGGGTACCAGGCCCCTGGGAGCTGTGAGCAAGCCCTGGCCTGTATAGACCATCCTGTACAAGGCCTCTGATATTCTAGTCAAGTCTGGATACACTGGCATCTGGTATCTATGCCAATCTCTGTCTGGTGTGTGTGCCTGCATTTCAAAGGCTGCATACCTGTCTACAGTGGCCTTTCTTAGATACCCTGACAGTGGGTACTTTGGAGGCCAATGGCCTTCTACCCACAGGATGTGCTTATATGATAGTCACCTTAGCCCAATGTCACAGGGTGAAATAGGTGGGAATGGTGTTGTGCTGAGTGGCTATTTTTGCTGGACATCCTGGCCATAGAGATGGTGGCTTTCTCTGAGGGAACTAGTTATACAGTCATCAGCTTTATCTGGTGTTGAGGACAGAGGCTCAGTGGTTTTCTGTTCCTGTGGTCCCACGTATAGCATATATTTTGAAGTCCCCAGCTTCAATGGCACTCTCTTGCATCACTGTCATCCTGCCTAGGGTGGTGGTGACTTTGCCTCTGAGGGCTAGGCTGCTGGCCTGTTCTAGGTCATCCTGGAGGTGGATGGAGCCCACTCTTCCATAAGCAAGTTCCCTGTAGAAGTCCCATTGTGTACAGTCATTACTATCCCTAAGTGACATGCCTTGACTCAGCAATCAGGGAGAGCAAACTCTTATTAAACAACTGAGCTTATCCATGCTATGGCTGGCCAATGAGCCACATTCCCCTGTGTGTCTGGGTGAAAGCTCAGCACTGGCCTACAGGTGAGGGTGGAGTGGGCTCTTGGACTCTGTGTCCCAGTGCTTACCTTGACTAGTGAAAAGATATACTTGGTCACCAGCTGACATAGCTCAAGAATCTGGCTCTTGGTCCCCAGGAACACGTGCTCCACAAAGAGTGCAATGGAAAAAATCCAATTCCACTGGGTTCTTTCAAAGGAGGGTGTCAGGAACTCGGCTCTGACAAAGGAGTCTGAGAAAGGATGAAGGGGGCATGTGCAAGGCAGCATAGGAAGGTGAGGTGACAGAAGGAGTTATCCACCAGCCCTGCCCTTGGCACTCCCCCAGCTTTCCATACAGGTAGGACCCAGGGTCTCACTTTGCTAACTCAGTATGCACTGCCACTGTGCCCACTCTGCTACTGTGCCCACTCTGTCACTGTGCCCACTCTCACAATCCTGCACACAGTGAGTCCCTCTTGACCCTCATAGCCCAGCATAGGTTGGGACCCTCCTGAGGCCTGAAGGCCTGCCTCTCTGCTTGCTCTGACCACCCCCGTCCTTTCTAGTGACTCCCTGCCACCATAGTGTTTCTCAAGGTGCAGCTTAATAACCTGCCTGCCTCTCTGTGGCCCTGGGGCACCACGGCCTCCCTCCATGTGGTTTTCCTCTTTCTCCTGCATCTAACAAGATGCCTGGCACTTGACAGGGTTCATCAAGTGCAGAGTGAGTGCATAAAGAGCCCCTCCCATGGCAGGAGCACCTGCTCATACTGCTGCCAGGTGGGCCACGACCTAGAGTCCACTGATGAGCACAAGCTTAGCATGCCAGGGAGCACCAGCTCTGGATTTCACCTGACCTCTGCAGTGACAGCTCTGGCTGTGCTCCTGCTGTCTTGCAAGTACCCTTCTGAGCATAAGAGCTCCAGCGATGTAGACATCTTCTTAATCAGCTGCAGCCAGGCCTGGGGACTTGGCTTCAGGGTGTCTCTTGTCAGCATTTCAGCACAGGCCATTGCAGCCAACACATCTAGTGTCTGGGAATAGGAGAGTGATCATATGACCCCATAGGTTCTTTGTCCCTTCATCCATCCTCTTCATTGGCTATGGCTCCCTTAGGCCAGAGGTCCTGGCAGAGGCATTGTGTCCTTATATTCCAGGCTTGTTACCTGCTCCTTTGGGTCTTGGGATACAGGAAGCACTAGCCAGCTGTTTCCAACACCTCTGGGTATGCTAGCTCCCATCCCCCTGAAGGAGGTCTCCTCTGAGGGCAGGCCAGGGCCTGGGCTTCCCGAGGGGCTGAACCATCTCACTGCCAGCCATGTTGTACTTCTGTACAGCTTCAGTGAGGCTCTGCAGAAATTGTGGGTGGAGGGTCAAGATTCTGGAGAAGTTGTGCAGCTGGTCCTGAAATGCTGATAGGCCAGGTGCACCCACGGCAAGCAGAGTCCATCCTTGGGCCTCCCTGAGGCTGCTCACAGCTCAGACACAGGACCACAGGGCCATTTGTAGAAACTGGGGTTTTCAGTATGTATTTTGAATCATAAAGAGATATTTTCCTGTGGGAATTCAGAACTATTCAAAACCACACAAAAAAATTACAAATTAGACTTCATATCTCCCAATTACTTTTCAGTAGAGCCTCTAGATATTTTCCTAGCCATGTCTTTCCTCAGAATCATCCTCAAATCAGGATCACTGTGTTCCTAATTTTTTCCACTCTAGATTATGAGTATTCCTTTATCACTCATTATCTGTGAAAATATTGTTTTCAATGGTTGCAAGCAACCATTTTAAAATAGTCACACTTTGTCCATTTTTTATTTATTTGGACACTTAAATTATTTCTAATTCTTTGTGATCAGAAACAAAGCTGAAAAACCTTGCTATGAACATCTGTCCAGCACTCACAGTATGGTCAGCGGCTATGGGGGCAGGCTCTTCAACCACCCTGCCATGTGACTGCTGCTCAATACCTGCCCAGGAGGCCTATGAGCCTGCCCTTCTTTTCAAAAACTTGGTTTTGCCAGATGAGCAGATAAAAGTGGCATATAAAGACTGTTTACATTCTCTTGACTTACTAGTGGAGCTGAGCATGTGAGCAAAGTTTTTTAGATGCCCACACAATTATGCCCTGTGTAGCTTGCTTATAATTTTGACCCACTTTTAACATCAGGGTAAATTCTGCTCTTTCCTAAAAACACTTCTCTAACCTTCTGTCATGCTGGCTAGAGTATGTTCTCACACATTTGTCACCTTCTTTTTCTGTGCTGTGTTTGACTATTGGGCAGCTGAGTTTCCATCTTGGGCTGGGCTGCAGCTCTATTGACAATACCAGCCTAGCGTGTCTGAGACTCTTGGTTTTCTCCCCAGCTCCAAAATCAAAAAGTATCAACCTTTCCACTGAATTTCACTTATTATTCTTACCTTAAGAAGTCAGTTTCATATTTACCTTAATTTTGTCAAGAGAAACTGAAGCAGGGCTGGGGATGTGGCTCAAGCGGTAGCAAGCTTGCCTGGCATGCTTGGGGCACTGGGTTCAATCCTCAGCACCACATAAAAATAAAATAAAGATGTTGTGTGCACCGAAAACTAAAAAATAAATATTAAAAAATTCTCTCTCTCTTTCTCTTAAAAAAAAAAAAAAGAGAAACTCAATCATTTAGAAGGTGTACAAGGAACCTGGAGAGCTTCTCAAGATAGTAGAAATGTCCCATTCAAGGAGGCTTTGGGGAGTAAAGAGGATTGGCCCTGTGTTCTAAGCAACTTGGAGGATGTTCTTAGCCTAGCGTCATTTGTGGCCTCATTCTGTTCCCCGCAGCAGGACCAGGTCTTGGAACCTGAGTTCCCATGTGTGTCCTCAGTCCATACTGCACAATTTCTATATTTGACCTTAAGTGGATACCTACCTTCAGCTCCTCCCAGGTGGACACTCTCATGGTCAAAAGCAGGAAGTCCCTCAAGTAGCACTGAACAAGCTCATGCTGCTGATCTCCAGGGAGTGGGGCAAGAAACATGCCCAGGGGAGTCAGCTGGATAATTACCACTAACTTCTCTGGCCATCCTGCAGGGAGGAAGCTAGAGTGGCTTGAGACCCTTGAAGCCACAGCTGAGAGAAGCTCACTTCTTTGAAAGGAGCCACAGGCTAGTGCAGCACCCTAGGGTGTCTCGGAGACAAAGTGCCATTGGCTGTCTTCTGGGAATAGAGAATAGTGGGTGTATAGACTAGGGGACATGGAAAAGAAGGCAGGATCAACATTCAATTTAGATCACAAAAGCCACACTAGCCCAACAGGAAAAAAACTTCTAAGGTAGCCTGAGTTTTGTGCTATACTTCTGTTTGGTGTAATAAGCCCCAGTAACCCTGGGTTCCCAGAAATCAGGACTGAGAGGGCTGCTCTTTAGGGCTGGAGTCAGAGACTACGCCAATCAGAGAGATTTTCCTTCCAGCAGATGGGGAGTGGGCTCCTAGCTGCATATTTTGCTGGACAAGCAGGGCCAGGCAGGACATAGCCCCAGGTGAAGAAACACCTTCTCAGCAGGAAACAGACTGCTTCATTTTTGTTTTAGGACAAGTGGCAGAATGCAGACCCAGGAAAACAGGTTTACTTTGAACATTGGTTCTCTAAGCAAATGTTAAAAAGATGATTTCACATGTACATGAAAGATGACTTCCTAAAACACAGCACTGCAGCTGGCTTTTCTGAAATGACTATGGCCAAACCCCACCCCTAGCATATGATAGCAGAGCACACACTGTCTAGCTTGTGTGACTCAGGAGGAACCAACAGCTCAGTGTAGAAGAAGGGGACACACTCCTTTTGTTGCTAGCATTTGCTGAGAAAGCTTAAAGGGCATGTTTCCTGAGTCTGAGCCTCAAGATGGGGATAGTCAACTTGTAGCAGGTAGCAATCTCTGTCCCTGCTGGAATATGCTCCAGTTCACCAGCCTGCTGTCCAGTGTGACACCAGAAACCACCTCATGGTCTCCCTTCACGGTGTGACTTAAAGGCTTCTGACTTCCTGGAGAATCTCACTCCTTCAGCAAAAATTTCAAAATGAAGGCAGGACATGAATTTGAGCTTATTCACAGCAAAGTGTGAGAAATACAAGTCCCAGAATTTACCAAGTACTAGTTGCTGTCTGCCCGCTGATGGTCAGGCAGTGTCTTTGTGGGTAAAGGCTGCTTCACCAGGGCTGAATCAGGCCCATCTTGAGCAGGGCTTATCTTTTGCATCCGTGATGTACTGGGCCTGGACCCAGAGCTCTTCCACATAGTCCCTGATTCTCCAGCTGAAGGGGACACTGTTGCAAGCACCCTCAGGAAGGCTTATATGGTTCTCACCACAATGGAGAACATCTCACTCTCGGATCTGCAGTGAGGTGAGGTGAACTGAGAATCAGTTCCTGATATGGTGCTCCAAACACCAGAGGACATGTGCTCAGAAGGTGCTGTGGACCAGGAGTGGCTCTGCAGTAGGGTGCTTGCCTGACATGAGGCCCTGGATTCCATCATCTGTACCACATCAATGTTTATAGCAGCACAATTCACAATAGCCAAACTGTGGAAGCAACCTAGATGCCCTTCAGTAGATGAATGGATAAAGAAACTGTGGTACATATACACAATGGAATATTACTCAGCATTAAAAGAGAGTAAAATTATAGCATTTGTAGATGGAGGGAGTTGGAGAATATTATGCTAAGTGAAGTAAGCTCATCCAAAAAACCAAAGGCTGAAAGTTCTCAGGCTGAAAGTTCTTTCTGATAAGTGGATGCTAATCCATAATGCAGGGGCATAGGATGAGTGGAGGAAATCTGGATTGGGCAAAGGGGAAGGAGGAGAGGGGAGGGGGCTTGAGAGTAGGAAAGATAGACACATTACCCTAGATAAATGTATGATTGCATGAAGTGGTGTGACCCTACTTTGTGTAAAGCCAGAGAAGTGGAAAAATTGTGCTCCACTGTAAACAATGAATAGAAGAGCATTCTGCTGTCATGTACAACTGATTAGAACAAAGAAAAAAAGAAGAAGACAAGGTGCTGAAGCTGCACAGTCAGCTGCTATCTGCCTTCCTGGCTAGGGCTCCTGCGTACAGGAACTGGAGGGCCCAAATCTTAGACAGAACCAAGTCTCCAGTGCCTGCACCTGACCCTTATTGGCCTATGTTCCAGAATTGAAGTCCCTGCAATCTGCACAGGAAGCCTGGGGAGGCCCCCATAGAACTGGGAACAGCATCAGGGAATATGAGCATGCTTAAGGACATGTTCTCTCCAAAGGACAGTGTTCCCACTGCACATGGAGTCCAACCTGGCTTTCTGAACTATAACAAGTGCCCTGAGAGAAGGAAATGAGGAGAAAGGAGGTAGAACAAAGGCCTGCCAGGATGCCATGACCTCTAGGCTATAGAAGGAGGTGGCACAAACATTTCTTGGAAAGCAGAGTCTATGTTCTCAAGCAAAGGAAAGCTAATAAGGGTGACATATGGACTTTCTTTTACCTTATGTTATTTATCACAAGTGGAATGTTCAGCAACTTGGTGTCACTGAAAATAAACATCGAAAGGTCCTAAGCCCAGGCTGGTGGGTCTGGTCTGATCAGAAGCTCAAGGTTGCCATTTCTATCAATGAGAGAGATCATGTTTGCCAGCAGAGCACCTTGGACCCACTTCCAAATGGTGTGCCTGCAGCAGGGTTGGGACAGGGGACAGGGGACAGGAGACAGTGGCTCAGCACCACAGCCAGTGCCCCAAGGTCTCGACACCTCCTTCCTCTCTGTCAACAAGCCTTCTAGCCTATAAGCCAATGCCGTAAATTGAAGTTTTCATTACTTTTAAGTATAAGAGACTCACAAATGCAATTGACTTAAGATTAGAAGCAGGACTGGAGGAACTTAGTTCTACATCTAGTAATAGTAACTAGTGCCTTGAAAAGGAGAAGAAATATTCACTGTTTTGTATATAATGTTTTTTTCAGAATAAGCCATCTAGGTTCTATGAACAAATCAAATAATAATCAACTTCACTAAAATAAATAAATAAATATCGTAAGGAAAAAAATCAGCTGTAGATACAATATAATAAAGATGAGGAGACAAAAGTTAATTTGATCTAGATAAAGTTAAATAAGAAAACATGTTGGGGCTGGGGATGTGGCTCAAGCGGTAGTGTGGTTGCCTAGCATGTGTATGGCCCGGGTTTGATCTTCAGCACCACATACAAACAAAGATGTGTCCACCGAAAACTAAAAATAAATAAATAAATATTAAAAAATTCTCTCTCTCTCTCAAAAAAAAAAAAAAAAGAAAGAAAAGAAAACATGTTTATTTATGGGGCTGTGGTTTTGGCTCAGGGGTAGAGCACTTGCCTAGCATGTGCAAGGCACTGGGTTTGATTATTTGTACCACATAAAAATGAATAAGTAAAATAAAGGTAGAAAAAGTATTGTATCTGCTAAAAAAAATCACATGTTTATCTAGAGTTCAGCTTTTGTTGTTGGTGTTTCTATAAGTAACCTTGAGAACTTTAGACTGACAATGGTTAATTGGTTGAATTAACTACATTTCACTTTCATGTTAAAATGATATATTTTTATATAATAACAAAATTCTACAATTTCTTGTGGCAAAGGACAAGAATTACTAAGTATTTTTTTTTAGTTTTATTGATTTTATTTTTTTACATACACAATTGTGGAATGCATTACAATTTTTATTACACATATAGAGTACATTTTTTCATCTTTGTTTATAGAGTATATTCACGCCAAGTCATGCATTTACACATACATGTACTTTGTTTTTTTGGTATTACAATTCTTATTATATACCACATTTTTCATATATCTATTTACATATAAAGTATGTTGACACTCAATTCGAGTCTTCATACATGTACTTTGGATAATGATGTCCATCATATTCCACCATCCTTGCTAATCCTCTGTCCACTGCCTTTCCCTCCCACCTGTCTTCCCTATCTAGAATTCATCTAATCCTCCCATGCTCCCCCTCCCTACCCCACTATGAGTCAGCCTCCTTATATCAGAGAAAACATTCAGCATCTGTTTTTTGGGGGATTGGCTAACCTAAGTAATTGTGCTGGGAAGAAAAGTGAAGTGTATAAAAATTTTTTTTCTAAGTATTTAGTACAAAGGATTCTAGAAGAATTTAAAAACATCCACTGAGAAAACATACATCCCCTTAGACAAGAACATCACTTGACTTAGGACCTCAAACTAGAACATGCATAGAGGATGGGAGCAGGAAGGTGAAAGGGGGCCTGGGCCAGGAGCAGCTGAGAGCCTGGAAAGGGCTCAAGAGTAATGCAGTCACCTCAGAGGGCCTCCAAGAGACCAAATTTGAAACAACTTGAGAATCAAAAAGAACATCAAAGTAAAACACACACACACACACACACACACACACACACACACACACACACACACACACACAGGACTCCTGATGTAAAGAATTCCAAGGAGGCCAGCTATCTGGCCCCAAGGGTACGTAAAGCTAAGTTCCAGCAAAACAGTGCTGGTGAAGTGTCACGACATCCTGTGACAGACCAGCAGGTTTCTGAGGCTCTGCCAACCCCCAAAACGAGTGAGCACCAGGTCCAGTTGCTCCTGAACTTTGCTGGTGACCATGGGGAAGAAGCTGGTCCCAAGTGCTGTGGAGATAATGGGATAGTGAAAAGGGAGGCCAGCAAACCCAGCAAGGCCAGAGCACCAATGACAAAGGAGAAATGGGAACATGGTGTAGAAACAAAAGCATGTACAATTTCTGGTCTAGCAAACTTCCTTCAGAAGGTGTAAATAGGAAAGAAGTTAAGGAGCACTGGAGAAACAACTTGAAACAGAAAAGCTACTGCAGTGAGGAAGCCAGTACCCATAGTCCCTGGTATCCCAGGACTCTGCCATCTCCCGTATTTCCTCTGTGGGCCAAACAGATCAGTAGGCCTACAGTCATGGAGTCAGGAGAAGGGCAGACTTGGAGGGACCATGGATGACCTCAGGGGCCTGAGATCAACCTGTCAACAAGGAATCTCAGACCCTCCATCTGAGACCCTGAGCAATCCTCCTGACCCCATAGCACAGGCTCTTCAAAAATTGTCTCAAGTCTAAAGAAAAGGGTTATGGTTTTGCAAGAAAAAGGATCATGGATAATAAATGACAGTCCTGGATCCTATTTTTGTACTTGCTATTAACTTCAAGCCATAGTCCTGGGAAGATAATTTATTACTTCCCTGCACATCACCATCTCAATTTTAATAATCTTGAATGGCAACCCTGGCTGTGGTTTATGACATGCTGGAAAACATCCTACAAGAACATTTTAAAAAAAGTTTTCTATTATAAAAATGTTAAGCACACAAAAGCAGAGAAAGGAAGCCAACCATCTCCATGACTACCATTCAGGTGGCTAACCCCTGTGACCAGCATCCAGGTGGCCAATAAACACCCTAGGACCACCACCTGCATGGTCAACATCCAGGTCTGTTTTGGGCTCTTGGAGCAAAAACACAGGTCTGCCCTCCTCAGAGGTAAGAAAGAAACACCTGGTGTGCTCCTTCCCCTGGGACGGTATAACAGGCCCCTGCGCTGCCTGCTGCTCACAGTACCTGAAGGTGCCGGCCTCCTGGAGTGCATCCTGGTTTGCAGCCTCTCGCCCCACCCACTCCTTCAGACTGCAAAGCTGGTTCTCTTCCTGCTTCTTTAGAAGGTCAGAAAGGCACATCTTGGATATCCACAAGAACGAGGCTATGAAAAGGCAGAAGGGACATAATTTGGTCTACCTGTGGGCAGAAAGTTGGAGGCTCTGCTGTGCTGCTTGACCAGTTCCCCCACAGAGGAAAGCCACAAATCTTTTGGCTAAGCCAACTCTAGAGCAGAATTCAAGAGATGTCGTTAGATTCCCACTATGCCAGCTGCATCTGCCAAGCCACAGAAACCCAGAAGGGCATCTTGCCACACTCAGCCACCTAATCCCCACTGCTCAGGAAGCCTCCTGGAGTAGGATGAGAAGCAGGGACTTGACTCATACCACTGCACACACTGTCCTCGTTCAAGAGGCTGAGGAGGACAGGGACTCTCCTCATGTTGCATGTGCAACTCTCCTGGTCCCTGAGCATCCTCATGGCACTTTGCACACAGCTCCTCAGAAATCTGGTGGTGTCCAGGACCTGTGCTTGCCAAGGGAGACAGCACATCATCTGCTGCTGCCATGTCCATGGTGGGTAAAAGCTACATTACACATAAGAGAAGATGGCTTCATGTCCACATGCAGAAAGTAACAGTGGCCAGTCCCCATGGTGAAGCTGACCTACTGACCTCCCCTGGCTGGGCCTGTGTGCTGCCCAACCCCCAGACTACCACTGGTAAGGTGGTGGCTAACAACAGGGATTTGGCCAGTGGTCAAGGGAAGGGGCAGAACTAACTAGGAGCCTTCATAAAGAAGGGAATGGCATATCTTGTTCTGATAAATCCCTCACATTTCCAGCATAAAGAGAAGGCAGGGCTCAGCCTGACACTGGCACAGCTGCCTGGGCTCCTCCAGCTCAGCCACCTGCAGCCAATGGGGAGCAGAGGACTGGAATTCACATCACTGCCTTCGGGACCATGGCCTCCTGTTCCATCTCCTAGGGACCTTCCTCTTCAAATTCTACTTCAGCCATCTCCCCTGACTTGCTGGTCTCTGCCTTCATCCCCTCTTCCTGGTTGTCATTTGCTACAAGTATAGGAAACACAATTATGTCACCACTTTGAGAAACAAGGGGTGGGTAGCACCAGGTCTGTGCTTAATCTGGACCTCGCCAGGGTTTCCTGTCCCAAGTTTCAGTGGCAGCTCCAGTCAAGAGGACATCTTTCATCCAGATCAGCAGAAAATCCACTGATCAGGTGCCCCCACAGCCTGGGCTGAGGGCTGGCACATGACCCACAGCACACTAGCTGATATACTGGGTTCTGCTCCTTGACCTTCCCATGGCCCTGGTGATCTTGACTGTGAGCCAGGCAATTTAGTGCCATATCCTGAGTTCCTGCTGAGGGTAGGTGCTGAGATTCAAAGGTGATTTAAGTGTGGCAGCCCTGACTCCAGCCCCATAGGAGGCTGCCTAACTCGGCACCTTCCACCTGCCTCTGTGCCCATACCTCCCCAGACTGCCACCTTCCAACTCATGCTCAGAGCTGTCTCCTGGCATAAACAGCTGGCTGATGGTGACACTCTGCAGCTTAGTCACATCAGAGGACATGACTGTGGATCTCTGCAGGTCATCAACATGCACAGACTGACACAGCCCTGTGAAGAACAAAGCTACCAAGTCTTCTCAAGTCTTTTCTGCTTTCTTCTTGTCAGTCATGAGCAGGAACATACCTCTGTCCAGATGTTTAATCACACTACTGTCATAGGGATATCGGTACCTCACAGTCTATGCCCCTGAATATACCAAAACCCATCGGACCCACTATATCACATCAGCACGCTCACCATCAATGTGGATGTTAAGGCTGATTAACTGGTGTGCAAAGGCTACATGGATCCTGACTACGGTTCTTTCCACACATCTTACCATACTTACTGTACCATAATAAGAAAGTTCTTTGAGATGCTAACAGGTTGACTTTCCATCTGTGAAATTATTAAACTTATTTCCCTCTTTTCAGAATTCCAATTTTATTACATAATCCAGCTGGTTACCATTCCACAGAAAAAGAGTTGGACTGATGTGAAGATAGCATTTCCCTGAGGAACAGGCTCAAGAAGACAGCACTAGGGCTGGTGTGCAAGGGGAAGATCTCTTGAGTTATTTGTACAATTAATAGTGGGAGCAGGAGCACATCCTGTGCACTCCTGAGGCAGGCCATGCCAAGCTGACACAGCAGCCAATCCCAGGCTGTGAATGGTGAACTTAGGTGAGAAGCCCAGAGACAGTTGGGGTTGGTGACTGACCTAGACATGGGCAGTGGGGAACCCCGAGAAGCAGCCCAGACATACTTAAAGATGATCACTCATCTTTTGGCCCTACCTCCATGGAATCCCACATAGGATGCTCCACTTCCCATCTGGGACAGTTTTGTGATGAAATAGACGAAGACACAGTCCTGAGTTTCTTGTATTTTGTTGATTTCATTGTTAGCACAATACCTATTGAAAACAGAAATAAAAACAAAGCAAGCAACTGAGAAAAAGCCAATGCATGAAATGGATGTCCACATAATTCCAGAGGCCACCACATTAATTGTGAGAGGAGGAGGGTAGCTTCCTATTGGCAGGCTCACTTTCTACCTCTCACTGCTTACCAGAATCACTACTATAGTGGCACCTCCTCTTCCACGGAAAATCTTAATTAAGCTTCTCCAGAAATCCTCACCATAATTGATCCTAAGCTATCAGCAAAAAAATTTGTGCAAAAGGGTTCAATGTAGTTAAGCTTCCTATATCCTGTTACTCTATCTTACAATAACTAAAATTGGCTTGAAGCAGATCAACACTAAGCACCCCTTTACTAGTTTTTCACAACATTATGGGCTATCTAGTGTGATAAACAAGCCCAGCTTGGAGATGCTCAGATGCACCACAACATCTGGTGGGGCACAGTCCAACAGGATCCAGCTTGGCTTCCTCAGACACCTTGTGGTACAGCTCCTCCATCAGCTCCTTGTGGCCCTGCCTCTCCACGGCCTACAACACCACAGAGGCACAGGCATCAGTGTGGTAGCCAATGAAGACGTCAGCAGGGCTGTACTTGTGCCCAGTAGGAACTGATAGGCCTTCACGTCAGTGAACTCTTCTGCCCACCATGAGAGCTCCTGCACAATGCTCTTCTGCCACCCCTGCAGCACCAGGTAGTATTTTTCCAGCTGGTTAATGAGTGGCACAGGGAACTGCTCATACACCACATTTTTCTCCTTGATAACAATCAGGCAGAAGTTCGGATGGATCCAACACTTGACGAAATGGGTGCTGAGCCCAAGGTCTACATACTTCTGGCCCCCGAGGTAGACATAGTACTGGTTGAGCACATTGTACAGACTCTCATAGAGGTGCTTCAGGTGCAGCAGCACCACCATCTTGAAGGTCTCCATGCAAATCTTCACCCAGTTGATGTTTCTGCAGATCTGGGTGTACTCCTGGTCCAGTGGAAAACTGGAACCAAAGGTGATCTCAGGCTGCTGGTCCTCACTGAAGAATGACTGCTGCAGGATCTGCAGGGTCTTGTAGTTTTTGGTCAGTATGAGCAAGTAGCTGGATTCAGCTTCATCCATCTCCCCTACTGCTACCCTCTTCATACCCCTGCAATTGTTGTCCTTGATGAGCTCCAGGGTCCTGAATTCTCCTATGCACCTGGCCTCAGGTAAACTTACCATGAACATGTCCAAAGTGGGGATGTCATCTTTGCCACTGAAATTCCAAAGGACTGCACACACAATATTCTGAAATGAAGGCTTATTGTTAGATGCTCTGGCACTGGCAAAGACCATCTTGATGAGGCTATAATAGTCACAAAGCCCAAAGAATTTCTTGTTCTGTCTGTGACACACCATTTCATAGGCTTCAGCGAAGGGAGAAAAGTACTCTTGGACCCTGTCCTGTACCAGGCTGTCTGAAGAGTAGATCCCTCTGGTACTTTCTATGAGCTCCTTCTCACTGGGGCTGCCATGGGACAAAAAGATGCCCCTGTTCATCTTGGCAGGGTTAAGAGCCCAGTTGGAAATACCTATGAAGCTGACTATTTTGTGGGGGGCAGGATCATCTTCAATGCACCTGTCTTACAGCAATGGGTGCAGAGCCTTCAGGGGCATTTTGGGGGAATCTTCTGCCAAGCCAGCCTCATCCAACACCACCACAGACATGTACTGCTGCAGGTCCTTCCCCTGCTGAAAGTGAGCACACTGCTTGAAGGTGTTTATGATGCCCTGTGGGGTGCAGTGGGGGCTACACTGGAATGACACCAGGTGGACCTGCTTCAGGCTGTGGAAGAGAGCAAAGTGTGCAGCCTGGCCCTGCATTGCATCTGCCACGATGGTCTTGGCAAGAGATTTGGAGCTGCCAGGCTTTCCCACCAATCAATGCAAATGATCATCATGAAGACATTCTCCTTCAGAGCCAAGTTCCTGGTTATGGTTTTCCTCAGAGGCATCCCACTCAGGAAAAGATCCTGTGCATGTGTGATCTCATCCAGGATGACCCTGCTGTCATCATATGGTTCTGGAAAATACCTGCAAATGGTTCTGTGGTAGGACTCCTTCTCCTTTAGGGAGTCATGGTAATAGCACCAGGGACCAGAGGACAGGGTCTCTCCTGAAGTTAGTTTTGCTGACACTGTTATCATAGAGCAAGGTGCTCAGCTTCACCAAGAGCATCTCACTTCAGTCAAGAAACCATGTGAACACCTTCACACAGCGCTCCACATCCTGGAGGCTGACAAAATTGCACTCACTTACAGTGTTCCTCATGAACCTCTGAGAGGCAGAGAGCACTTCCATGATCACACAAGTATCATTCTTGCGGGTCCTGACATGGTCCACCAGTCTCTGCACAATCTGCTGGATGTAGAGTTTTTAAGCAGTGTCATTCAGCTGCTTGAAGTCCCACACTAGAGGAATCAGGCTCGGAGGCAGAGTGTAAACATGGTACACCAGCTGCCTGAGGGGAATGGAGCCCAGCCTGTCTGCTGTTTCCTCTGCACTGACCCTGTACCCCAAACCAGCTGACTCCAAACAGCAGATGGTCTCCTGGGAGTGCTTCTTGTAAGGGTTGCAGGCAGCTATGATGTGCAAGCCTGAGTCCTCCTCTAGGGGCTGGCCATCCACGGTCTGGTCACACAAGACTTCCTTAATACAGCTTATGGCTTCTGTTGTGTTGGCTTCATCAAAGAACAAGATGGTGTCCAACTGGTGTTGGTCTTTATTATATAAGGCAGTTTTCTCAGCCTCCAAGACTTTGGAGTGGATCATGGCTGTGGTTGTTCCTCCATGAACCTTGACCAACTTCATAGTTTCAGCCTGGGCACTAGCATGCCACAGATCACTACAGAATTTAATGAGCCTGGTTTTCCCACAGCCAGTTTCTCCCATGATGGTAAATGGGATCCCACTTTGGAACTGCATCTCAATGGCCAGAATCTTGATCATGTTGTCTGTTGTAAGCTCATATGTTTCATCAGGATCAAGGCTCTGAGGAATTCCTAGTGGCTAGCAGAGTCTCAAGATTTTCTCATGTCTGGGCAGGTTATCAAAGTCAACATTGAAGGGCACCCCCTGAAGCAACAGCCCTCTGTACAGTTCTTCTGTCATGATATCTTTCTTGATTATCTTCCTATTGAGATGGTTGATGGCATCAACACTGCCATTCTCATTGGGCTAAAGATGGAAGCCTATGGATGTCATGGTCTTGCGGTCCCCACTGAAGAACACATATGGGTGAGGCTCTGACTCCCACCTCCTTTGGAGAGTGAAGGGGGTGAGCTTTTCCTCATCAACACTATCTATGGTGACTGTATGCTTCCCTGGGCTCTGATGAGAAGTTGAGTGTTGATGTGGCAAAGTTTCTTGCCATGAAAATCATGAAGGTGACCATGAAGTTTTGAAGCCCCAGAGAGTGTCTCCAGTACATGCTGGATTACAGAATGGAGAGGCCTCACAGTCCTTGAACTGACAGTTGAAGAACAGAGCAAAAATCTGGAGTTCTGACCAGGAGGGGTTGATAATCCCACAATATATGAGGAGCTGCTGAATGTGCTCCCCTGGGTTGCCTTTATCACAGCCTTCTTGGTATTGAAATGTGTCCAGGTTTTGTTTTTGATAGAATCAGTTTAAATATTGGTAAGGTCTTTGGAAAGTGGCACTGCAGAACTCTCTCTCGTCCATTCCAGGCTCTATGAAGCTCCTCTCGGGGCTCAGCTCCATGGCTATCACTTCCTTGGGAGGTTTGCAAGCAACTTTGGGGAAGATGTTAAGAAAACTGAACTGGGGGGCATGTGGATTCTGCAAAGGAGAGACATAAATAGAAGTTAGAATTTGATTTCCTGGAAGATGCCTGTGTGTGTTAACACCCCACGGTCTACTATTCATAGACTTTTATGAAAACAGTCACTTGAATGCACTTGGCTTTTTGAAGTCTCTTGTTTATAGAGGCTAGCATCTGCATGGTTAGGGTATTACAGAAGCTCAACTACGGCAGCTGCATTATAACCCAGGAAGCCATTTCTAATCCTGTGGCTCCATCTCTCTACTAAGCATGAACACGCATATAATAATAGAACTACCACCAGCTAATGCGTTTTCATGTGTGAAGTCTCCCTGCCATCTTCACTGGCAATGAGGGAGACTGGCCATCAACAGAAGACTCTCCCACACTCAGCATGGCTGGGACTCAATCCAAATACACAGCACTGATCTGTTGGATCCAGACAAATCCAAGATGCTACTAATCAACATGAGAACATTCTCATCCCAGACATCATTAAGATATAAGTCCAAGCATGCATTTCATATACTCACTGCTCCTCTAAGGCAAAAGTGGGAAACAACTAAGTTGTGTCACCCCAGGCCACAGAATCAAAGGGGTGCCATGACCACCTGAAAATGCCCTGTGTGCATACCAGCTTTGAAGACCTCTTTGGCAGTACTTAATTTCCTTCTGAAATTTCAATGATACATAAGTGGCATGGGTTCCGAAGCCATATTTTCCCACTTATATCCATTAGGTATTGTAAAATGAGGAGTTTGAAAAGAAAGACCCAAGTTCCAGTTTGTACCTAAAGACAGAGAAGCATGGATTTGAAACCATTTGCCAACCATTCCTCCCAACCCCCAGGACCCTCCTTCTTCTACCAGATCCCAACACAGACCCTGTCTTGAGAGAAGGAGGGTCCTGGGGGTTGGGAGGACCCTGTCTACTTTCTTGAGAAAAGAGTACTGACAACAGGTTGGCGTAGAAGGGAGAAATAGGTGGGGCCCTAGAAATTATGCCTTCTGATGTGGCCATTTGGTTGCCATATGGGAACTTACCGAGGCAGTTACATCAAAGTGGAATATCATAGGTATGTTCTGATACTGAGCATCCTAGAAAGACAGGTAGGAGCCCAGGTTACAGCCCTCATCCACCTGAGCATTAGTCAACCGAAAAATCTTTAAAGGCACTTTTTCACTGTTTCACTTCTTTTTCAGATTTTTATGCACTCTCTTCATGTAGAGAGATTTCCCAGTAATGTTAAAATGAGGAAATTAGATTCCAAGCCTATGGACCAAGAGGAACAGAATTCAGAAAGATTAAAAGTGGTGGTGCATGCCTGTAATCCCAGCAGCTTGGATGGCTGAGGCAGGAGGATCACAAGTTCAAGGCCAACCTCAGCAACTTAGTGAGGCCCTAAACAACTTAGCAAGACCATGTCTCAAAACAAAAAATAAAAAAGGATAGGGATATGGCTCAGTGATAGGGAACCCCTGGGATAAATCCCCAGTTTAAAAAAAAAGTTACTTCTGTGTAGAAGTCAAAACTGATGCAATGAAACATCAGATTAGAGCACAACTCCATCATGAAGCCACAGTCCTCACCCATTCAGATTCCTGGCATTCTCCGTGATGAGAGCAGTGGAAGTGTAATAAAATAAAAGCAGAGGTGTGTCCCTTGGAAGGAGCGGAGGCCAGGTTTTGTTCTGACAGAGCAGAGTGCTGCTCATGGGATGAAGTCAACAGAATGGAAGTCACCACCGTTTTCCAAGGAAACATGACAGTGACTGAAGGGAGGGTGCAAAGGTGGTGAAGGCGATCCCCCACTCACTGTCTTGACAGAGTCACAGTGAAGATGAATGCTGGCAAAGCTGTGATAGTTGGTGGGAAACCCAAACCATGAGACCCTTTTTTATATAATTGTGACTTTTCATTTTTATTTTATGTTTCTGACAGGAGGCATGAGTACGTTAAATGTCAAACAAATTAAATTTCAGATGGCTAGAACATAACAGGTAGTTCATGCCTTGAAGGCTGTTGTACTACCCCTCAGCATATCAAGGACAAAGTAGAAGGCTGTTCTTCTATCTCAGTACATTGAGGACAAATCTGATAATGGACAACAATCATTTTCTGAAAGGTCATGAGAATTTTAGGCACCACATTGATTATATCACCTAGAATCCAAGACCATATTTCCGGCCTCTTAGAAAACCTAATTATTATGCTTATTTTACAAAGCCCACCATATGTACCCTCATTCTTGATTGAGGAAAGTTATATTATACACTTAGGAAAATAAAAACATATAAAGATATATTCTTCTCTTTTTATAAACTCTTTTTTACTTTACATAAGGATTATGATGAGCATAGTTAATATTGGTGGAAAGTGGACTAATGTTTAGAACTTACTTTCTATTGAGAAAAATTATAAAGATATGAGAACTAGTGCACCTTGACTGAGAAACAGAGAAACTCTTTGAGAAAGAAGCTCAAACAGTTTTATGAGAATAAATTTAGGAATTAATTAAAGTAGCTTTATAAGATATATTTTTAGAATAATGTTAGAAATATTATCCTATTTAGATTTTTGGTTTAGAAATTCTTAAGTTCTTAGTTGTATGGGTTTCTGATATGTTTTAAGAATAATTTATAAATTTTAGGATATTTTAAGTATAAGATTTAAGGGGACTTTTTAGATGGGGATTTTAGATTAGAAATAAAGTAAAGGTGTACTTTAAACTTAAAGGTTAATGATAGGTTAGGAAACTTAGAGTCTGGTTACGTAGTTTGGCATTAGTTAATAAGAAAATAGCATATCTTGGGGAAAATAGTAAATCTTGGGAAAATCTGAAAAATTTAAATTAGTGATGCATTTTATTAATGATTCTGTACTCTTAATAATTAAATAACTAAAGGTCATATCCTGGAAAAATGTAAATTAATGTTACATTTTTTGTACCCCCTAATTATGGTTAAGGAAATGTCATGTCTTGGCAAAGTTTTAAATTGTATAATCAATGACGTATTCTGAATTTCTAATGATGAGAAAAATTGTAATAAAAGATGATCCAGAGAAAGCTGCAACAGAGCTCTCTCTCTCTGGAGTTTGCTCCAATGGAACGACTCCTGTCTCATCTTTTCGCCGATGCCACTCATCCTTCAGGACTCCCTGGACCCCGCTAGGGCAGGACTCCAGCACAAAGGCACTTTTCTCCTGGAGTCAGAGCAGATACACCTCCTCTGCTCATATCAACATGTCCCAGAGGAGGTAAAGGGAGTTTTATACAAGAAAAAAGTGACCTACAGAGAAGTCCATGCAGGTGGAGGAGCAGGGCTCCCAGGAACTGCAACCTGGGTGAAAAGGGAGCTCCCTTCTAGGGGAAGCACTGACTGCAGGGATTCAGACCCTCCTGAGACTCACTTTTCCACCTGCAGAGGGTGTCATCTGAGGTGCCCACTGCTACAGAGGCAGGGGTCACTGGGAAGCCCTCAAAGACTGCCCGCCCATCCCCATGCTCTTATTACCAAGTCCTGCTCTCTTCAAAGCTATGATTCCCATACACATCCAGTCTCTGAACATAGCTACCACTGACAGGGTCTGTGCTGGGACCTGGCAGTGATGTGCCAGGTAAGCCTGGATGGCTTGGAGGGGTGCCTAGGGGATGAGGTGGACTTTGTGCTGGCTGAAGGCTGAGGACAGACTAGTAACAGCTGGTAATCCTCTCAGGGTCACTGTGTGTACAGGCTGCAGAAAAGGGCCTCTGCCTGTCAGGTCACCTCGTAGCTCAGCTGATCTGCGAACAGCAGGCTGTAGACCTTGTGCCCCTTGGAAACCGGGGCCAGGCAGCAGTGCAAGAGCAGGGCCACCTCCTCAAATGTGGTTCCTGAGGTGCAGAGTAGCACCTCACTGAAGGGAGGCAGGGGCTGGCCCGTGGCCTGCATGTAGATGAGAGTAACCAACATCTACATGCAGCACCTCAGAGTGGCCACACATGACCAGGTTGGGCTGGCCAGCCTGTGGCCCTCAGGGAGAGACTGCTCCACAGGAGGCCTGCCCATCCTGGCCAAGTGAGCCAGACATTGGTCCAGGACCTCCAGGCCCAGGCAGCCAGGAGGAAAGAGATTCATCCTTTCCAGGGACTGTTCCATGATGGCCCTCAGCTTGGTCACCAGGCTGATCTCAGCAGATTACAATGGTGGTAATTTTTCTATCACTGTCTTCACATAGTGTCTGGTGGCCTCCTTGAACTTCTTGGTGGCCCTTAACATGTCAACTGGGTTGCAGTTGTCTTTGATGAAGGACAGCATCATGAGGGCATCTTCGCTGGGACTCTGCTTCCTGAGCTCGGTGCTCAGAAGGATCAGCTGCTCGGCCCTGTAGAAGTTGAGGTAGAAGTGCTCCCTGCACTTCCTGCTTACTAGCTCCTTCCAGTCAGCCAGGAAGTGCTCCATCTGCCTGCAGAGGGCTTTCAGGAGCTGGGTGATGTCCCCACTCTCTGTCAGCTGGCTTACCAACTCCAAGTGGAAGTCCATGCAGATGGAGATGCTGTTTCTGGGGCAGCAGTAGACCTCAGCAGTCCAGGTCTGGAACAGCATGTTTCCCGTAGAGTACAGGTTCAGGAAGGCTTGCACGAGCCGCTGCACATGGCAGAATAACTGGGGGAAACAGGGGCCTAAGGCAGATGTCACAGTAAACTACTGAAGAAGGATATGCCAATTAGGTGGTAAATTTCAGATCAGAACCAGGTTCTAATTCAAGGTCTTGGGTTCATTTTTTCCCACTGGGTCACTGAGAAACACGATCAGCCTAAGGAGTGGGCTCCCTTCTTTGGGAAGTGATCAGTGGCAGATAGGAATGTCGACTGTGGGCTGAACTGTGCTCAATGGTAAAAAACTTGCTTCTTATGTGTCAGGCCCTGGCTCTATGCCCAGCACTGGGGGAAAAATGTCAATTGTGAAATGCATATAAATTGTAAGGAAGAAACATATAACACAAGAGAGAGACTATTACATAAACCAACAACCTGTATCAACAATTATTTCAGGTTTTTTTGGTACTGGGGGTTGAAACCAGTCATACCATTGAGCTATGTCCCCGGCCCTTTTTATTTTGAGATAGGATCTCACTAAGTTGCTGAGGCTTGCCTCTAGCTTGCAATCTTTCTGCCTTAGTCTCCTGACTTGATGGTGTTACAGGCATGTGCTACCACACCTGGCTTGATTACTTTAATTTTGATTAAGAGTGCCCATTAGAATCTTGAGGTGTTTGACTTTGCCAGTTTACAGAGTAAATAAAGACATTGGTGCTTCTTCCTAAGAGCTATCTACTTGGTCATTTCCTGCTAACTGCAGCTGATTAACCACCAGTAGTGACAGATCCTTCTGATGCTCTTAAGGAGGAGCTTGTGCCTCTAGGCCCTGTCCCACCTCAGATGTGGCTCCAGGCAAGGTGCACCCTGCAAACCCACCAGCTCCACTCTCTGGAGCTACTGTCTACCAGAGGCCAATCCCTGCCTGTTCCCCTTTGCAGGTAGCAGGGCAGTGAGCATGCCCAGCCTGAGGCAACAGGGGCACCTGCTCACCTCAGAGAACCTCTCTACTTCCATACTCTTGTGGTCTTTCTTGCCAGACATCAGCATCAGCTTGTTTAAAAGATTCTTCAGCTCTTCCAAAGTGTAGGAGAAATCTGGCTCCAGGCCACTGTGACCCCCAGGGAGGATCAGGCACAGGATGGCATCTGGGGAGATCTGGGAGGCACAACATTCTTAGAGGCCATTTTCTGGTGGCTGAAACCCTGACTCTGCAGCAGGCCAGTGCGTGCCACCAACACCGCATCTGGAACCTGGATGCCCTGATCTCACATATGCCTCTGCTGTTGATCACTGTGGCCAGGGACAGGGATGAGAACTTGATAGACCCATGGCTTTTCTTCACTGTCTTCAGCCACTCCAAGTTCCTGGCAGAATCTCGCTGTTGGGACAAAAGCAGAGAATATGGGCCAGGGTTCAAATGACTGTCTTCCTCGCTTGCTGGGCAAACTCCACCCACCCTCCTCCAGGGCTCCAGGTGAAGCTGCTCACCCAGTTCCTGCAGCTATTTCAGGTGCCTCTGCCTGGTCCCTCAGGACCCTGGCCACTCAGTGTGGCTATGCTGATACCCAGTTTTTAGTTGACACTTAGAGTGCATGTAACCTGCACTTCTGAATAATTAGGTGGATGGCAACAGGCCATACTACCAGATGGGATGTCACCATCCTGCTGAGTTCCCAGAACATAGGCCCTCTGAGAAGAAATGGTTGACTGAGCAGGAGCCCTAAGTTCTTAACGTCCTGCCATGGTCTCTGAGCATGACCAGAAGAACTTAGAAAAAAGTAAAAAAGAATGTGAGCTTCTAGCAGGAAAAACTGCAAACTGCATACTCTGTCCATCTCCCCACCCTCCAACCACAGGCAGGACCAACCATCTTGAGGTCAGTGCAGGACATCTCTGCTTTTTGGGCAAGTTATGTAGTGTAAGTTAACTCAGACCCCTGTATAGGCAGTTTACTTAAATGTTTATTTTTTTCTGATAAAAATTAATCAATATCAATTGTGAAAAATATTCAAAAATAACAAAATGAAAGGACAATTACTACTATTCAGAGAAAACCACTGTACACCCTTTCACACACTTCCTACTGTGCTCTTTCCACACTTGTCCTGTAGAGTGGAGACTGCTCTTGACATGCAGTTCTGTAGCTCCCTTCCAAACCAAGATGAAGAAAGCATTTCCATATATTAAAAAAGCTGATTTTAAGCATCAGTTTAAATGGTTGCCTACCTGCCTCTATGCCTGTGCGCCTTCAAAGTACATCCACTCCCCAGGGCTGCAAGACCACCACCTCTTAGAGCATGGAACAAAACTCACCAGCTTACTGGGCTGATGGGGGTCATTTTGCAGAGCCTTCCAGAGTTCTTTCAGTAGTTCCATGAACTTGCTGAAGCCTGCCTTCTTGTCTGGCTTATACAGCAGAGACACGTAGTCCTGCACAGCATCATGGAAGCAGGCCACTGATCCACATCAATGTTGTTCTCTCTTGCTGAGATGGAGGCCAGATCCACAAATACCTGGAGCTCAGTGATGCCTGGGGCAGAGAGCGAGTAAGCACAGGACCACTCCACGATGCTGCACAACTCATACCCTGGGAACAATCCCTAGTGAGGCCATCAATAGACATTAGGTAAACATCTAGGGCCTGTTCCACTTCCTGCTTTAAGTTAGGACTCCAGGACACCTTTTCTTTTGCAGGATATGATGACACCACTGACCAACATCTAACTTTTACCAAACAATGTTCCAGGCACTGTACTAGGCTCACATGGACCTTATTTCCTTTAATCCACAAACATCATCACTTAAACCAAAACAGGTTCAGTTGGTTAATAAGAATATTTGACAATTATTTAAAAACACTCAGATAATTTTCCTGGGGTTAACTGCTAATCAAAGAATGTATATCAAAACAGACTCAGGAGTACAAGGTGGAAGCAGCACAACTCTGGATGAGAGCTGGAGCCACTGCAGTCTCAGTGCCAGCAGGAGGTGGCCCTCCAGGCCTCTCTGGTGTGTGAGTGCTGCCTCTGCTCCACCTCCTTGGACTTTCTTTCTCACTTCTCCTCCCCTGCTCTATCTAATCTGCACAACCACTTAGGCTTCCCAGCCCTAGGCTGGGAGAGAAATGCATAACTTCCACAAGAATACTGCAGTAATGCCCCTTTGTGGGCAAGAGCCTCTGGCAGAATGAGCTAGAAGGAGCAAAAGGAGTTAGGATGGTTATGAAAACAATGCTGGCATCCACAAATGGAGAGAGAAGCAAAGGAAACAGTTTTAACCAGAATCCTGAAGAGCAGCCCTGATGCAAACTCCACTGCTGGCCTGGAAGCAGACACTACCCTCCACCTAACCCATGCATGTGATTGAGGAGGGATGTCCTTGAGTTAAAGAACCACACTTGGCAAACACGTGAAGCTGAGATCCCCCATACCTCCTAGTGCCTCATGCAGCCAGCTTACCAGCACCTTCTGCAGGACCAGCTTCTCCAGATACTGGTGGCAGGGCTCACTGATGTCCTGCAGCAGCTTCTTGGGCTGGATGAGCTGTGGGCTGATCTGGTCTAGTTTCGCAAGGTGGGAGGCCTCAAATCATCAATCTGAAAGATGAAGCTCTGCTGTGGGCTGCACAAGCCATGCCTGCCCTCCCATGTGCCTGGACCAGCAGCTGCTATGGACATAGCATAACATGCTCTTGCACCAAGGATAGCATAAACTCCATGGCCCTCCTTGCTGGGCTGCAGTAGCTAGTGTCCCTATTACCTAAGTAGTCATGAGGAAGCCTTTAAGGGCTTTGAAACCTGTTCTGTACAGCAGCCCCACCAAGTCCATGTTGTTGGTTTCTCTGTTTGCTGGAGTTACTCACCAAAAGATGTACCAAAAGGATTGTTTAGGTATGGACAATTACACACTGTGTGCTAAATTTTAAGCATGATCACATTTGTCTCTACTGAAACATGGGTCTCACATACCTTACAAGCCTGAGGCTGGGCTGGGGTTGTGGCTCAGTGGCAGAGTACTTGCCTAGTATGTGTGAGGCATTGGGTTTGATCCTCAGTACCACAAACAAAAAATAAACAAATAAAATAAAGGCATGCTGTCCATCTACAACAACAAGAAGAAGGAAAAAAAAGGCAAAAAAAAAAAAAAAGAAACGTGAGGCTAAGAAACAGGAAAAAGAGACTCACTCTTGAGATAGAATAGGAACAATGTACCATTTGGCATTTCCACTGGAACTAGGAGAGGTACCTGGGCAGCTGACAAAATATTTCCTTTTGTGCTTTTCTAACCAAAAGAGATGAGATTCCTCTGGAAAGGGGATGGTTTCTCTACCCTGAATTTTTGGTTCTCATATTGACCCAAGAAAACTAACTTACTAAGGAACAGTCACACTATCTCAAGCAAAAGTAAAAACATAGGCCATGAAATGTTCCAGCCTCAGTGCAGTACTGATGAGAGCCCATGAAGGGGCTACCACACCATCCTTCCCAGAAGCCCTGGGGCTTCCAAACACTCTGAGGTAGGCCTCTACCACATAGGAGTCCCCAGCATATAATTTACAAATTTTATTGAAGTGTAAAGAATACTGAAATCACTGTCAATCAAAAATTCTTTTTGATCTACAAGATGACCTTGGTCAAGCTGATTGCCTGGTGCAGGCTATGGTACTCCTTGATCTGCTCAACATGCTCAGAGGTCCAGCCCCTCTGAGACTGGGGGTCTAAATCATGCATGATCTGGAGGTCTAAAGTCAGATCATTGTATTTATCTACAAAGTCCTTGAAGATGACATTGATTTCTATAATAGTAACCTCTCCTGACTTCAGATTCTAATACAGTTTCATGAACCTCTGGTAACTAGGTGAGTACAGGTACTCATAGGCTATAAGCACAAGGGTTCACCTTTCAGATTCCCCTTTGGGATCACTCAATGACTCTGTAGCTTCCCAGAAGATCTGGAAGATGTGGCTGTCCATCAGTGAGTCTACCCTTCCAGCCATTTCCTGGACCTCGGGGCCCAGGTTATAGTGCATTATCTGCTTGCAGGCCAAGGACACTGACTGGCTCACCCTCATGGCTTTATTTAGTCTTTTGTGGTTCAGGTCTTCTGAGTGTCTTACTTCAATCTCTCCAAAATCCACTTTGGAAACCATTAGGAAACATGGAAGTTAAACTGCTAGTCATAAGTAGCATCTTATTTTATTTTCCCAGTATTTCTAATCATTTCCTTAATAAAACATAAGTGAACACCATTGTTGGGATTTTTGTTTCAGTAAAAATTCATCTCAGAGCTCAAGATGGCGGTCCAGAGGGAGATAGCATTCTGTGTTGCTCTGTGATCCAGATCTCACCTAGTCAGAATACTGCATCTCTGAGAGTGTTAGAGGACCACTATACAGCTGCTCTCCGCAGAAAACACCAGCTCTAGACCCCACGCAAGACTCTGGGCCTCAGTATTAGAATAGGATACTCATCATTTGGGCAGGACCCAAAGCCCGAAGTTCTAGCCCATGCAAGGCTCAGTGAGCGCCTTAGCAGAATCACCTATCAACATATCTGCAGATCACCAAGACACAGCTCTGCTCTCACTCAGGTCTCTCAGCTGCTACCTACTCACAGCACAATGTCTTTGCCTGGCTCCCCCCCCCCACCTCACCAGACATCCGGGCGCTGAAAGCAGACCGCTGCCATCCTGGCTCAACATTCTCACCATATTAGGTGGGGGCAGTTCCAAGATTGAATCTCCAGTGGCCAGGAGAAGTCTTGGAACCCTACAAGAGGACTACAAACTTACAGGATAAAAACAATAACAATCTAGACCCATAGAGCTGGAAAGGAAGACAAAGGAGCAACATGAAAAGACAAGGGAAGAAAGTGCCCCAAACAAATGAGGACACCACATCATTAGAATCATTGGCAGCCACAGCAGAAAAATGACACAGAAGGAGTTTCCGATGTACAAGGTAAAAATGTTCTGTGAACTCTATGAAGGTATAATACAGCAAATACAAGCAGTGAAAGGTCACTTTGACAAGGAGCTACATAAACAAATATAGGAAACAAAAGATCACCTCAATGGGGACATAGAGTTTTCAAAAAAGAAAACAACCCAAACAGAAATCCTTGAAATGAAAGAAACAATAAAACATATTAAAAGCTCAAATGAAAGAATCACCAACAGAGTAGACCACTTAGGATATACAACATCAGACAATGAAGACAAAATATAGACCACACAGTGATAAAGGTAAGAAACCATGAACAGGCCATTAAAGAAATATTGGATAGCATAAAAAGACCAAATTTAAGAGTTATTGAAATAGAGGTCCAAACCGAAGGAATGAGCAATCTATTCAATGAAATAATATCAGAAATAATATCAGAAAACTTTCTAGACATAAACAATGAAATGGAAATTCAAATCCAAGAAGCCTACAGGACGCTGAATGTACAAAATCCCAACAGATCCACATCAAGGAACATTATAATGAAAATGCCCAACATACAGAATGAGGAGAGAATTTTAAAAGCCACAAGAGAAAGGAATCAAATTACATATAGGGGAAAACCAATTAGGATAATGGCAGATTTTTCAACACACACCCTGAAAGGTAGAAGATCCTGGAACAATATAATAACAAGCTCTGAAAGAAAATGGGTGCCAACCAAGAATCTTGTATCCATCAAAATTAAGCTTTAGATTTGAAGATGAAATAAAAATATTGCATGATAAACAAAAGCTAAAAGAATTTATACCTAAAAAACTGACACTACAAACCATCCTTGGCAAAATATTCCATGAAGAAGAAACAAAAACAACAATGAAAATCACCAGAGAGAGGTAGGACCCTAAAGAAAAACCAATCAAAGAAGAAAATCAAGTCAAGTTAAATAACAAAAATAAACAAACATGGCTAGGAATACAAAAATAAACAAATATGTCTCAGTAGTAGCTCTTGATGTTAATGACTTAAACTCACTGATCAAAAGATATAGGCTAGCAGACTGGATTAAAAAACAGACTCAAGAATATGCTGCCTCCAGGACACTCATCTGATAGGAAAAGACAGACACAGACTGAAGGTGAAGGGTTGCGAGAAATCATACCACTCACATGGACTGCGAAAGCAAGCAGGAGTTTCCATTCTCATATCAAATAAAGTAGACTTCAAGCCAAAGTTAATCAAAAGGGATAAATATGGACATTACATACTGCTCAAGGGAACTATACACCAACAAGACATAATAATCATAATTATATATGCCCCAAACAATGGTGTGGCTATGTTCATCAAACAAATTCTTTTCAAGTTCAAGAGTCAAATTGATCACAACACAATAATCTTGGGCAACTTTAACACACCTCTCTCACCACTGGATATATCTTGCAAACAAAAGTTGATTAAAAAATCTACAGAACTCAATAATACTATCAATAACTTAGACTTAACTGACGTATATAGAATATTTCAATCTGCATTAAGTGGATACACTTTCTTCTCAGCAGCACACGGATCCTTCTCTAAAATAGACCATATACTATGCCACAAAGCAACTCTTAGCAAATACAAAAAAGTAGAGATACTACCATGCATTTTATCAGACCATAATGGAATGAAGTTGGAAATCAATGACAAAATAAAAAATAAAAATTACTCCAATACCTGGAGACTAAACAATATGCTACTGAATAAACAATGAGTTGCAGAAGACATCAAAGATGAGATTAAAATATTCTTAGAGGTAAATGAGAACACAGACACAACATATCAAAATCTTTGGGACACTATGGAAGTTCTAAGAGGAAATTTAATTGCATGTAGTTCATTCCTTAAAAGAAGAAAAAGTCAATAAATAAATTACCTCACTTTATATCTCAAAGCCCTAGAAAAAGAAGAACAAATCAGCAGCAAAAGCAGTAGAAGGCAAGAAATAATTAAAATCATAGCTGCAATCAATGAAATCGAAACAAAAGAAACAATTGAAAAAAATCGACAAAACTAAAAGTCGGTTCTTTGAAAAAATAAATAAAATTGAAAGACCCTTAGCTATGCTAATGAAGAGAAGGAGAAAGAGAATTCAAATTACCAGCATACGTGATGAAAAAGGTAATATCACAACTGTCATCACAGAAATACAGAGGATAATTAGAAATTATTTTGAAAACTTATACTCCAGTAAATTAGAAGTTATTGAAGGCATCAACAAATTTCTTAACTCATAGGACTTTTTCAGATTAAATCAGGAAAATATACACAATTTAAATGGACCAATATCAAGTGATGATAGAAGATGCCATCAGAAGCCTACCAACCAAGAAAAGCCTAGGACTGGACAGATATACACCCAAATTCTACAAGATATTTAAAGAAGAACTCATACCAACACTCTTCAACTTATTTCAGAAAATAAAAAAAGAGAAAGCACTTCCAAACTCATTCTATGAGGCCAATATCAGCCTGATCCCAAAACCAGGCAAAGACACATCAAAGAAAGAAAACTTTTAAAAAAAACTCTAATGAACATAGCTGTAATAGTTCTCAATAAAATTCTGACAAATCAAATACAAAAACATATCAAAAAGATTGTGCACCATGATCAAGTAGGTTTCACCTTGGTATGCAAGGTTGGTTCAACATAAGGAAATCAATAAACGTAATTCATCACATCAATAGACTTAAAGATAAGAATCATATGATCATCTCAATAGACGCAGAAAAAGCATTTGACAAAATACAGCACCCTTTCATTTTCAAAACACTAGAAAACCTAGAAATAACAGGAACATATCTCAATATAGCAAAGTTTATCTATGCTAAGCTCCAGGCCAACATCATTCTAAATGGAGAGAAATTGAAGGCATTCTCTCTACATCTTGGGAGCAAATTTTTACCCCTCACACATCAGATAGAGCACTAATCACTAAGATATATAGAGAACTCAAAAAGCTAGACACCAAAAACCAAATAACCCAATCAATAAATGGGCCAAAGAACTGAAGAGACACTTCTCTGAAGATGATGTACAATCAACCAACAAATATATGAAAAAAAAATGTTCATCACTTCTAGCAATTAGAGAAATGCAAATCAAAACCACTCTGAGATTTCATTTCACTCCAGTCAGAATGGCAGCAATTATGCATACAGACAACAATAAATGTTGGCAAGGATGTGGGGAAAAAGGTACACTCAAACCTTGCTGGTGGGACTACAAATTGGTGCAGCCAATATGAAAAGCAGTATGGAGATTTCTTGGAAAATTTGGAATGGAACCACCATTTGACCCAGCTATCCCTCTCCACGGTCTATACCCAAAGGACTTAAAAACAGTATACTACAGGGACACAGCCACATCAATGTTTATAGCAGCACAATTCACAATAGCTAAATTGTGGAACCAACCTAGTTGCCCTTTAATATAAGAATGGGTAAAACAATTGTGGCATACACAATGGAATATTACTCAGCAATAAAAGAGAATAAAATTATGGCATTTGAGTAAATGGATAAAGTTAGAGAAGATAATGCTAAGTAAAATGAGCCAATTCCAAAAAACCAAATGCTGAATATTTTCTGTGATATAAGAAGGCTGATTTATAGTGGGATAGGGAGAGGGAGCATGGGAGGAATAGAAGAACTCTAGATAGGGCCGAGGGGTTGGAGGGGAAGGGAGGGGGCATGGGGTAATTAATGATTGTTGAATGTGATTATCATTATTATCCAAGGTATGAAGACATGAATTGGTGTGAGTATACTATGTATAGAACCAGAGATATGAAAAATTGTGTTCTATGTGTACAATAAGAATTGTGATGCATTCTGCTGTCATGTATTAAAAAATAAAAGCAATTAAAATGGATATAAAAATCACTGAGGTTATGAACATAAAAAAAGAATTCATCCTTCCTCTCCTCCACCCTGCTGTAGAATCATTCTTCTGTTTTCATGATAAAGAACAGACTGTAAGCTCTTGTGTGGAGAGAACAATTGGAAATACACATCCATTCTGCTCCCTCCCAAATCCCACTTAGAAATTGTTCAACTTAAAGTGTATCAAAGACTTAGGCACCTAATAGAAGAAAAAATAGGCCCAAATCTTCACTATGTCAACCTAGGATTCGATTTCCTTAATAAGACTCCTAAAGCACAAGAAGTGAAATTAAGTATCAATGAGTGGGATGGATTCAAATTGAAAAGCTTCTTCTTGGCAAAGGAAACAATTAATAACATGAAGAGAGAGCCTGCAGATTGGGAGAAAATCTTAACCACATTCACCCCCCAAAAAGCATTAATCTCTAGAATATACATAAAGAACTCAAAAAACACCAAAAAAATCCCCAAATAACCCAAACAATAAATGGGCTAAGGAAATGAACAGACACTTTACAGAAGAAGAAATATAACTAATCAACAAATATATAAAAAAGTGTTCATCATCTGTAGCAAGTAGAGAAATATAAACCAAAATTACTCTAAGATTTCACCTCACTCCCGTAAGAATGGCAATCATCAAGAATACAGGCAACAATAAATGTTGGTAAGAATGTTGTGAAAAAGGTACACTCATACATTGCTGGTGGGACTGTAAATTGTGTAACCACTATGGAAAGTAGTATGGAGATTCCTCAGAAAACTGGGAATGGAACTATCATTTGACCCATCTATCCCACTCCTAAGTTTATACCCAAAGGACTTAAATTGGCATAGTATAGTGATGTAGCCACATCAATGTTTATAGCAACTCAATTCACAATAGCTAGACTATGGAACCAACTTAGGTGTGCCTCAATAGATGAATGGATAAATAAAATGTGCTATATATACTCATGGTATATTACTCAGCTTTAAAGAAGAGTGAAATTATGGCATTTGCCAATAAATGGTTGGAGTTGGGGAATACCACGTTAAGCGAAAAAAGCCAATCCTACAAAACCAAAGGCTGAATGTTTTCTTTATTATGTGGATGTTAATTTACAATAAGGTAGGGGTTGGTGGGGGGTGTGGGGCATTAGGGAAGAATAGCATTACCTTAGATTAGGTGGAGGGCAGTGATGAGATTGGAAGGGGAGGGGAGGGGAGGGGAAATATAGTAGAATGAAACAGACATTATTACTGTATTTATATATGTGACTACATGACCAATATGATTCTGCAACATGTACATTCAGAAAAATGAAATTATATCCCACCTATGTATGATAAATCAAAGTGCATAAATGCATTCTAGTGTCATGTATAACTAATTAAAACAAAATTTAAAAAAAAGATCATAACTAGTAGGAATGAGGAGAATAGAAAAGGAACCTGATAGCAACGTAAGCTGGGAAGTGGAAAGACGGCCACACCAGTGGCAAATGACACTTGGGGCTTGAGAACACAGACCTTGAGGCCATAGCAGATGTGACTCAGCCAGGCCTAGCACATAAGGACACTAGCTGCTAGGGTCACCCTAGACCTTGAGGCAGATAGGGGAACAGGAAGTGGGTCCAAAGTCTGTTTAAGAAACAGTTGGTGGGAGTCCACCCCCACCATGGAGGCAGAAGGGGGCTGCCCTCCACCTGGCAAGGGGCAAGAAGGACCACCTGTAGGGCTCTCAGGCCTGGAGGCTACTTCTAGACACACACCTGTCTTGGGCAGCTACAGAGGGCAGGGAGTATTCAATCTAAGGACCAAGAGGACTACACAGCCACCATGACAGGAAAGCAGGAGTAAAAGTAGGGACTCACCCTCCTCCTCTCCCTCTTGGCTCCAGAAACCTGGCAGCAGGCAGGAGCTGCAAATGTGACCAGCCCATAACAGAAGCCCTCAAGCACCAGTTTAATTCAAGGGCAGCCAAAGAGGCCCATGGACCTTGGCCCAGAAGCATTCAGCCTGTCAATTCACTTGTGAGAACTGTCTTCATACACACAGATAAACAAAAATCTCCAACTAGAATAGGAAAAGCTTTAAAGTGGGAAACAGATACAAAAGGAAAACAGCCAAAGGAAAACAACAGGGCTTGTGTAGCTCAGTGACTGGGTGTTTACCTGGCAAGCACGGAAGCCTAGGCTTGGGCTGGGATTGTAGCTCACTGGTAGAGTGCTTGCCTAGCACATGTGAGAGACTGGGTTTGATCTTCAGCCCCACATAAAAATAAACAAAATAAAGATATTGTGTCCATGTATAACTAAAAAATATTTAAAGGGGGGGGAGAAAAGGAAAGCCTAGGTTCCATCCCCAGCATACTAAAAACAAAAGAAAGAAAGAAAAACAAGCCAACAGGATGAAACGGGAGCCTATGCAAGGAAAAGAAACAAGAAAACCTTTAAAAATACCAATAATCTCTGAAAGAAAACATACTGTAATCTCGAACCATGAGAACAGCATAGTATATAAATGAATCTTCAAGGAAAAGGGGAGTGCCTTTAAATTTAATATATGTGAGAGCTGAAATGAAAACTTCAATGCCCAGGCTGCAGGAGAAGGCTGAGGAGAAGGCTCAGAAAGCAAAGCCCAAGCAGGAGAGATGTTACAGGAATCAGACAACCATGCCAGGAGGCCCAGCAGCTGCTGATGTGAACCCTGTAAGAGGGAAAGCACAATGAACCAACTCAGGAGAATGCCCGAGAGCTCTTAGATCTTCAGCTGAGAAAGATCTGCCAGTGCCCAGTTCTGGAGACAGAAAAGAGATCAACAGCCAGGCACAATTTATGACAACTTCAGGACACCAGGGCCAGAGAGCTCTCAAGAGCATCCACAGAAAGACAATAAGCCTCATACAGAGGAGCTTGTAAAGTAGTGAAGCTGCATCTGATCCTAATGCAGTACTCAACAGTACTCTGGAGGAAATTCTGCCCTTAGTCCAATGACTAACCTATAGCAGGGGCATAGTTCTGTATCTGGCTTCCTGTGTCCCCATCCCAGAAAGCAGCAGATGGCACCCTCTATTGAACAGGAGTCAAGCTCAGGCCAGGGACGCGGGACTTGTCCTACCAGCCCAGAGGCCAGGGGAGGTTGAGGACCACCTCCCCTCCAGGAATGAGCTCCCTGTCCTGGGAGACCCTTCAGAGACATCCACTCAGACAGTGGAAAAAGGAAATAACAAGACAAAAAATGCAATTTCACCAGCTACAGAAACTCTGTGCCAGGACCGTGGAGTAGCCGTGGTCCACCACATGGCTCGCCTGTGAATTCTGTGTTCACGCCATGGCGAAGGCCTGACCCTGAAGAATGTGGCAGTAACTCAGGACACCACTGGGAGTGACAGGGCACAAAGCAGCTTTGTGTGCTGGGCACAGACTGGACAGAAATCTACACCTCCCCCCATGGAAAGGACCCTGACACTAGGAAATCAGGAACATCGACATGTGTGGAGGCACACCAACAAGAACATACAAAGTGATTGAAAACTTGGCTAAGAATGTTTTTTAAAAGCTTCTTTCCACAAAGTAAGGCCCCACTATTTGTGGTGAAAAACCAGCCTCTATCTCAGAGCAAAGCCTGTCCAAGGAAGGGACATGCCTTTGTCCTTGAAAAAACCCAAAGAGCACTCCTAGGCACATTCCCACACTGCTAAGTTACTTATCTACAAATAACAGGAGAGATCTGCTGCGCCAGGTGTCCCTGACTCAGTCAGGGTAGGTAGGGATCCATAGCAGCCCCCTAGCAGCTACCAATCAGCATCAGACAGGGAAATACCTGGGATGCCAGATAACCCTCCCAGCAGTTTATGGTGGTTGATAACAAGTTGGGAAACCATGTAGTTCAGTACTTGTACACCCCTCTTGGCTTAAACCAATCAGTTCAAATGAATACCCCTTTTGTACTCACCAATCACCCCTACCCAACTTGTTCCCGCCAATGAATGTGCTAATCATGTTTTAGAGTTGTTATTTGATTTTCCCTCAGTGTGTGATGATTTGCTATGATATATGTGAAGTCCCTGCCCTCTCCAAAGAATGTATAAAACTGCTGCAAACCCTGGGCTCGGGGCCTCTCAGCATCACCAGTTGCTGTGTGTGTGCATGGAGGACCGAGCTAGCTCGCAATAAAAACCTCTTTGCTGCTTACATCGATCTTGGGTCTCTGGTGGTCTTTGGGGGTCCCAAATTCGAGCATAACAGTGGCCCATTTCCATTCCCACAACACCTCTCGGAGGGTGCCCAGTGTGACTGCGGGAGCAGTACCTTGGACGAGATGCTTCACCTTCCCACATAGCCTTAAGAGGCTGTCCACCTGTCTCTTCTCTCTCTTCAGAAACATAACTTTACCCATCCTCCAGTCCATTGTCTCTTCCATGTCACATTTTTTCTCTTGGAGTGAAAAATTTTTTCTCTCTGGAAAACGATGAAAAAGTCAGCCAAAGGAAAACAAATTTCATGGCACCCCTTTCTCTCCCTGGGAGTGCCCCACAGTCACCACCAGAAGGACAAGGAGGTCTCCACTCAGTGGCATGCATGAGGACTGCCAGCACACATGTGAACATGGGCTTCTTATCAGCCTTGCCTCAACTCACCTAACTGCCTCAGGTCCAGAAACTGACTTTCATGCTTCAGGATCATCTCCAACCGTCCAAGCAATATGGATCCCAGGATGTCTCCAGCAACCTTCCTAAAGACAAAGCCCATGCAGCCATCACCTTTTTGGCATCCTCTGTGATTTTGGGTGACAGCTTCTCATCCATTCCTAATCAGATGAGGAGTACAGTGACCCTGTGGGCCTTCTACCTCCTTGCTGCTAGAACCTTGCACCCAGCCCCATGCCCAAATGGGATCAGCAGCAGTCAGTGATGTTTCCAGATGTCTGGTACTTCACTCAGCTGTGCCTATACCTGTGAGGTTAAAATTTTACCCTAGTGCATCTCCTGACTGGGAGGAGGAGACTCTCCTAATGGTCAAAGTCATCCAGGAGAACCACAGTGCTCAGGGTTGAAGATCTGAGCCCATGCTACACGGATCATATTTCTTGGACTACAAATGATCTCTTTTGAAATTCACCTGTCTTGAGAATCCTTGCAGTAGTAAACTGCAACAGGACAAGCTCACACATCAGAGGCCACTCCAAGGGCGCAGGGAAGTATCTGCACAACACCCAGGAAGGAGACAGATCCATGCTGCAGCTTCACATTCTACCTATCTTATCTGTGGGTCAAAACCTGGAATACGAGATTTTGAATCAACTTAGAGGGCAATGTTTTAAAATGTGCTTAGTTTAACTGCCAGAATAATTATCTAACAGTAATATGGGGCTCATATAGCATTATGAGATCAAGTTTACTATTAAAAGCAAAGATAACAGGGCCTGAGGTGCAGCTTGGTAGTAGGGTGCTAGGCTAGCAGGCATGAGACCCTGGTTCAGTCCCTAGCATCACACACAGAGACTTTCATTCATAATTACAAAAACATGGAGGCAGCTGAGATGACCTTTAGTGGGAGAATGGACCAACCCAGGCACATCCAGACAAGAAAGTTTTACTCAGTGGTAAAAGAGATAGAGTGGGTGGGTGGGTGGGGGAAGGGGGCTGGGGGTTGTGGCTCCATGGTGGAGGGCTTGCCTAGCACATGTGAGGCACTGGGTTCAATCTTCAGTACCACATAAACATAAAATAAAGGTATTTTGTCCACATACAACTAAAAATTAGATGTGAAAAAAAAAGAAAAAGGAATGGAGACATGAAGCCTTAAATGCATACGGTTGAGTATGTGGAGTGTGGACTTTCAACAGTATACTCTTCCCCAGCAAGCTGCTATGGCCAGTACACACAGCAGCCACCTTCAGATCTGATGCTACTCTTGCCTCTCTCCTGGTGTAGAAAGGTGCAGTTGGTTCGGCTGAGACAATGTCTGCCCTGGGTTTTTATTGCCACACCCAGTGCTTTCCCACTATAGGATCTCAACCTAGCAATTTATACATAAACCTGTACCACCATTTCCAGGGCAATGCTCAACACCTGGGAAGGAGATGCCTGAAGAGTCACTTCATGTTTTGTTAGTTATCAGTATTGGTCTTAAATGTGACAGATGGACTTAACAGGGAAGTAAGCTGGGCTTGGATTTGAGTTCTAAATCACATGTTATCTTTGTGTTACTAAGTCTCAACACCCTGGGTAAGCAACCTGCCCTGGGCACTTCCATTCCTTCATCTGGAAATCAAGGGCCTTGGAGACTTTCAGAGGGGCTGCTTCAAATGGGTCTCCCCAGGAGCATATGTCCAGCAGGCACTTAGCAGATGGTGCCTCTGCTGTTAGATGCTCTTTATTACCTGAGATGCCTAGCACCTGCCTGGGCACCTCTGCCCATCCTGCCTTTACCAAACTTCAGCACATGAAGACTGAGGATCAGGTCAAGTACCTTGCCCTGTTCTGCTGCCTGAGGGAGGAACGCAACCCCAACTATCCCTTCATTCACTATACAACTTGAAGAGCTGCTTCACATCTGGTCCCATGACCAGGTGTTCGAGAATATCATCCAGGCCTTCCATGGCCTCTCTGTTGTTCCTGAGCCAGGACTTGGTGATCACAGAAGACACAAGGCTGCCAAATTTCTGCCAATCATGACATGAGACTCCCCCAGAATACTGATATGAGACTAAAAGAAAATGAATTAAAAAGAATGAATTAAAAAGATTTTGTTTATGTGTGTGTGTGATGCTGGGGATTGAACTCAGGATCTTGTGCATGTAAAGCAAGCACTCTAGCAACTGAGCTGTATCCCTAGCCCTGGATTTGTTTTAAAAATATCTTTATTTTATTTATTTATTTTTATGTGGTGCTGAGGCTTGCTTAAACCCAGTGCCTTGTACGTGCTAGGCGAGTGCTCTACCACTAAGCCACAACCCCAGATTTGTTTTTTAATGACACAATTTAGTAACCAGTAGCATTTTAGAAATCTACTTAAGGTAGTTTTATAGTGCCTCAAAAAAAAAAAAAAAAGAAGAGAGGCTAGGGATATCCTCCTGATAAAGGTAGGAGGTTAGCCTGTTGGAGGCCTGGGTTTTATTTCCAGTATTGAAAAAAAAAAAAAAGAAAGAGAAAGCATAAAATACTTAATATTTCCTAGAGTGTCTTCATTTCCATGTGGCCTGGCTCCTTATGTTAGGTGCCAGAGATTGAAGATGCATGCACACGGAGGAACACACCCTGACAACCCCAAGTAACATGCTCTCTGAGATTACTGCCACCTTCTGCATTTTTCTTAGACATGCTTGTAATGAAAAATACCAAAAAGAAGATGAGGAAAACTTTAGTACATTGTGCATTTTATGTCCTGGGTTGTGATTCTCATAAAGACTACCCTCAAAACCACAAATACTCCAATCCTCCTTCTGATGCCTCACCAAGAAACAAAAGGTTTTTCTTCTTTGCTTTCACAATTTTGCAAAAAAGTTTTCAGTAATCAGTAAAAAACACAGGGTTAACTAACAATGGATACTTTGCTGACATTAAAGGACAAAAAAAAACAAACAGTAATTAGCTACACATAAAAAGTTATAGACTGGACCAGGGTTGTGGCTCAGTAGCAGGGTGCTTGCCTAACATGCATGAGGTGCTGGGTTGGATCCCCAGCACCACATTAAAACAAAACAAAACAAAAACAAACAAACCAAAAAAATCAAATAAAATAATGGTATTGTGTCCACTTAACAACTAAAAAAGATTTTAAAGTGTTATAGACCATATGAAGCAGATTTATCCCAGGAATAAAATGACATTTTAACATCCAAAATCAGTTAATAAGCTGGGTGTGATGGCACATGCCTGTAATTCCAGCAACTTGTGAGGCTGAGGCAGGAGGAGCTCAGGTTGGAAGCCTGATTCAGCAACTTAGTGAGCTCTGTCTCAAAATAAAAAATAAAAAGGGCTGGGATGTGGCTCAGTGACAAAGCACATCTGCGTTCAATCCCCAGTAAAACATACACAAACACAAAAAAATATTAATACATCTTACCAGTAGAAAAAAAGTAACAAAACCATTTTAATAGACACAGAACAAGTATCATACAAAACTCCAAGAACAAGACAAGGATGGTCAATTTCACCACTTTCACAGTCCCAGAATTGCTATCCATGGCAATTAGATGGGAAAAAGCAAAAAAAAAAAAAAAAAAGGGGGGGGGTGTTGGTGTTGGCAAGGAAGTACTGTCCTCATAGGCAGATAATACAGTCGTCTATATAAAAATATTAAAGAAGTCGCACTCTCCCACATACACCCTGCTAGAGCCAAGAAAAGAGCCTGGGAAGCCACAGGACACAGAGACAGGTACGGCCCTATTTCCATATGCTAGCGATGAACAATTCAAAAATAGAATTGAGAAAATAATTGGTTAAAATAGCAAAGGAATAAAGTACTTAGGAATAAATTTCACACCAAAAAAATGCAAAGCTCACCATTTAAAAACTGCAAACCCTCGTTGAAAGAAATTAAAGACCTAAATAAATGGGAAGACATTCCAGGTTTAGAGACCATGAGATGTGACATTATTAAGAGGTCAACACTCCCCAAACTGACGTACAGATTCAAAGCCATCCCTGTCAGAATCCTAGCTGCTTTCCTTATAGAAGTTGACAAACTGATTCTAAAATTCATATGGAATCCCAAGAGATCCAGAATAGCAAACATTGTCAAAAGAAGATAATAAATAAGGAGAATTCATGCTTCTTGATTTTATGACCTATTGGAAAGAAATGACAGTGGAGACATGGATGGATGTGAGGTAAAACCTCTCAGCTGCAGTCAAAAGACTTTTTGACAAGAGTGCCAAAATCACTCAAGGGGTGAAGTACAGTGCTTCCTCAAATGGTCTGGAACAGCTGGATCTCTATTTCAAGAGAATGTACTTGGACCCTTACCTCATATCATACCACATAGAAAAAGGAACTATTGTTAAGAGCTATCACTCTAGAGCTTTCAGAGGGGGTTGCCCCATGACAGAGCATGTATTAGCGTCCGGTCCTAGGTTAACACCCAGTGCCCAAAACAAAACAAAACAAAAACCTCTTAGAGAAAGACACAGGTAAATCTTCATGACCTAGGATTTATCACAAGATTCTTTGATGTCAAAATTACTAGCAACAAGAGAAAAAAAAAAAAACAGACACATTGAATTTTACCAAAAGTAAAAGCCTTCCCAGGAGTGGTGGGACACACCTGTAATCTCAGCTGCTCAGGAAGTTGAGGCGTGAATATTACAAGTTTGAGGTCAACCTGGGCAACTTTGTGAGACTGTGTCTCAAAATAAAAAACAAAAAGGGCTAGTGATAGATCACCCCTGGTTTCAATCTCTACTACCACAAAAAAAGAGATAGGGGGTAAAAAAGGAAATTAAAAACCTCTGTGCTGCTAAAGAAACCACAAAGTGAAAACAATCTAGAAATTGGGAGAAAATACTGGCAGATCACATATCTGACAGGATATTTGCATCTGATTATCCAAAGAAATTTCATAAGCCACAAGAAAGGAAAGACATACAGCCCAATGAATAAAATGGGCCAAAGATTTAAACAAGATATTTTTCCAAAGACATAGAAAACAGAAAGAGCCAATAAACATAGGAAAAGGTACCCGAGGTCATAGCCATCAGTGACACCTGAGAAACTGTAGTGGCACCCCCTTTCTCCACAGAAAATCTTAACTGGGCTTCTCCAGAAATCTTCACCATAATAAAAAAATTGATTTTAAGACTATAAGCAAAAGAGTCTCTACAATGTAGATAAATGTAGAGTTCAATGTAGATAAACTTCCTATTTTCCTGTTGCCCTATTTTACTTGGCTACTAGCCTGAAAGAAATTAGTATTCCAAGTGCTAGACATCCCCTTACAAGTTTTTTACAAACATTTATCCAGTGTGGTAGTTTGTAGAAATATGTAAAAAAGGCCTCTGGCCTTGAGCTGGAGCTTCACAGAGATGTGTACATTTCTAAGATAAGAGAAGTTACCAATTGGGCTCCATGGTAATAGCTGGCAGGGGGAGGAGAGAAAAGGGAGAAGAAGAACCCTTCTCAGGTATTGTCTTTGAAGGGTTAACTTGCCCAGAACACTGAAAAAAAAAAGCTGATTTTATGTAAAATTCTGTGGAGTGTGAACTTCTGAGCCCTTCCCCTTAAATGCTGGGTATAAAACTCTGAAACTACCTAAACTCAGGGTTCAGGGGGATTTATTACAGCAAAAGCTGTGTCCTCTGAACTTGGCTGCAGCCAAATAAAACTATTTCCTGCTAACTTTGGTGCCTTGCCTCATCTTTCCCTACAATAAAACCACTCTACACCCCCTAGACTGCACAGTCACAGGTCAGAGGGTGGAAACAATCACAATGGGCAGTTGGAGATGCAGTACGCCAGATCATCTGCTCCAAAGCTTGTGATTGTGGCTGTGGTTTTGTACAGGGTGCAAGGCCACCTCTGTAACAGGAAGCCAAGTTGCATTTCAAGCAGTGGGTAGAGAGCGCTATATCACAGGATGGGGCCCGAGCCAGGGAGAGGGTGCCCAGCAACCAGTCCTGGTCAACAAAGGACTTGGTACTGGCAGACAATTAGGGCCTGGAGCTGGCCATGTCAGTAAGAAGCTGAGAACCCAAGCATGTTTCTCAAAAGAGATTGGTCACCTGGCAGGCAGAGCTCATAGCTTCGATGACGCACTTCTCAAAGCTCTTGGCTACACTGTCCTTGAGGCCAGTGGTTTCCTATGATGGCTACAGAAGACAAAGATCTGGGAGAGAGGAGTCTCCTGAAAACATGGAGGCAGTGGGGGTGTAAGTGCCTGGTTGTTCTGACTCCCCTCCTCCCTGCCCCACACTAAGCATGTCCTCCCTTCCCCTCACTAGAGGAGCAAAGATGAAACCAAGTTAGTGTCTTCCCATGCTGAACAACAACAACAACAACAAAAAAGCAGCCAGAACAGCAGCTTGCAAAAACATGCAGATTTTGAAAAATGAGCCATTTTCCCTTCCTTTTGTCTTCCTAAAAAGATTCATTTAATGAGGTCCATATAAAACCCTCATACAGAAACCAATTTTCCTGGGTCACAGGCCTTCATTCAAAATGAAGGGTATTTTTTGTGTTTTCTCCATGTCATCATGTTTAATAAAGCTCCTATCACCAACAGCTTCCTTGGAGCACCTGTACATGGAGGGCTTGATAACACATGTCTAGGGCCCCAGTGACAGCTCCATTCCCTTACTCTTCTCAGGAATGTCACACTAGAATTCTGAAATGTTTCTGTGGTCAGATTGCAAAGGCCTGATCATAAATGGAAGTGCAAAGCTGCGGGGCCTACACACACTGTGCACTGATTGTAGCCCCAGGTACTGACAGCGGTCTGGGCTCATTACCATACTGATGGTGTCCCCCAAGTCTGGTACCTGCTTGAGCCTCCCTTCCATGTCCCTTAGCAGTGACTCCTTCTAGCCATACTCTGCAGAAAAGTTTATTCCCACCAGCCAACATGAGACTTGCAAAACCCATGTGTTAAATTATAGACACAGGGACAAGTAAACACTAAAGGGATATCCTACAGAAAAGACAGCAACAGCCAGTGTTGGGAGCATCTGTCCTCCAAGCTGCTCAGGAGGCCGAGGCAAGAGGATCACAAGTTCAAAGTCAGCCTCAGCAACTTAGTGAGGTCCTAAGCAATTCAATGAGACTCTGTCTCTAAATAAAAAAAAAATAAAGAAGAAAAGGGATGAGGATGTGGCTCAGTGGTTGAGTGCCCCTGGGTTCAATTCCCAGTAGAAAAAAAAGAAAGAAAGAAAAAGAAGAAACACTTTGCTAAACCACTTGAAGGCAGCATCCTAACACATTTCCAAGCCCTGGTAGGCATCCTATCCACACGCTGTGTCTGCTCAGGACAGGCAGTGTTAGGAGAACAGGAGCCTAGAACAGCTGTCCCCACCTACATGCCTCCATATGTCAACCTGATATCTGGACCAGGGTCCACCTTGGGACACACAATATATTTACTGATCACATCTATTTTCTAGAGAAATTCCCTGGTCTTATCTTTTCTGATGTTGCCAATTTTGAAAAGTTCAGGCCATTCTGTAGAATGTCTCTTGACCCAATTGACTCACAGTTTTCCTATAATTATGATAGGTTTGGTTGAGATACTACTAAGTCAAGCCACATAAAAATGCACTCTGTGTAGGTAAGGTGTGGCATCCCTGACCAAATGGCCTATGAGACCTGCTGGTTCCATCACGGCTGACAGAGAGGTTGGCCCTTGGCTAAGGCTGGTCTGCCAGATTTCTTCACTGTGAAAATTGTCTTTCCTCCTCCATAAAGGCATCTTCAGTGGGACACTGGAAATTTGTGCTCTCCTGGCATTGCCACCCATCTCAGGATTCCTGGGTGATACCTGCCTGCATCAGCTACTGTACCTTGGTTACAGAGTGACAGTTTTTATTGCAATTATTTCTTCTATATTTCTCAGGTACATTCTTTAATAAAATAATAAAAAGTTTTTTCTTTCTCTTTTTCTTCTGTAAGTATGTTTATCAATGAATTTTAATCAATTCCTATCATTTTACATTTTAATAATCAAATTGTACCAGATCTGACTAATGTAAGCATCTTCAACAATTTTCTGGGAAAATATGTAATAACTTTAGACTTACAAAAACACTGCAGAGATAGTCCAGATAATTTCTATGCTCTCTTGACCCCTTTTCTGCAATCATGAGTATGACTACCACTCAGTTGTCAAAAGTAAGAAGCTAGTAATGGCAGACCACCATGGCAACCACAGACTTTACATGGAGTCCTCTTGGCCATCTGAGGAGGAGTCTGGATCACCACATGTGTTTAACTGTATCCCTGCAGTCTCAGCACTTCCTGACATTCTAGCACAAGGAGCTCTTGGCCCACCTGTGTATCTCCTGCTGACTAATTGAGGTGGCTCTTCTTCCAGGAATAGCATTGTGTGGTGGGAAATGGCATTTAGAAGATATGATTGGGCCATGTGGGGTGGAATATTCCTGAAATCCCAGCTACTCAGGAAGCTGAGGTAGAAGGGTCACAAGTTCCAGGCCATCCTGGACAACTTGGTGAGACCCTGCCTCAAATTAAAAAATAAAAAGGGCAGGGGATATAGCTCTGTGGTAAAGTTCTCGTGGGTCAGTCTCCAGTACAAAAAAGAAAGAAAAAAAGCCATGATGTGATATGTGTGTGCTCAGGTCCTAGGGCGTCATTATTTCTGTAAGTTCTCATGGTCCCAGGATGCCTTTGCCACAGGATTCTTGATGGATAGAGCTGGAAACTATCTAAACTATGAGTTTCTACTGCTATCTCTAGCTCCTTCCATACCACAGAGCTCTTTTCTCCCTTACTTGTATCTCCCTTCTTCCGGTGACAAAGACTTCCAACAATACCAACAACATGTTCATCTCCCCAGACCTCAGTAACTTTACTTGTAAAACAATAATAACAGCAGCAACTACCTCAAAATAGACGTTTAAATAATTTAATTTTAAAAAAATCATTATGAATGCACTTAGAATCATTCTTTCTTGTCAGTGGCTCCACGGCTACCTTTCACTCATGCTTAATACCTAGGGATTATACCACTTAGAATTCTGGAATAATATTTAATAATCCAATTACATTTTCCTGGGATTTCAGTCTGTTGGTATCAAACTTCACAAAGCAGTTGGGGGAGGATTTTTTTTTGTCCTTGATTGAAATAAACAACCCTCTGGCCCTGTGGCCACCCTAGTCCATACAGTTGGGGTCCCCCTGCCTCATGTCACAATGATTCCTGCCCTAACTCTGTGAGACCACGAGCAGGTTCTACAGTCTCCCTGGAAGACTATGTTTGAAGGGGTACAACCTTCCACTTCTAGGACAGGGAATAAGGCAACCAGGCTGGAGACCAGGCCTGGGGTGGGCAGGACCTCCTTTTTCTACTTCCTCTCACAGCAACCCTTTAGCGACTCAGGCTCCCAGATCCCACAGGGTCTCAGTCATCTTCTCCAGCACTGGGGTGCCTCTATGAAATCCTCCCCTTGTCACTGGCAGTGAGGGATGAGTCCATCCTGTCAAATGGCTTTGCTTAGCTGCTAGCTAAAGGTGCTTCCTATCATCTTGGTCTTCTGTTTTCTGTGCTACACAGCTGACTTGTAGCCTTAGACCTGAAGCAGAGATTGATGGTCCTCCTGGAAACCCCTGCCTCAGAGTGACTGTATCCCATTACACTGTACCACAGAGCCACCAAACCCCTGCCAGGCAAAGGGGCATTGTCCCTTCCTCAGAGTAGGGGTCAGGGCCCAAGGGAAGGCTCAGGAGGAGCCCAGGCCTCCAGGTTGAGGCACTGTTTGCCCTGTGCTTGGTGATTCACCACTCTGGTGCTATGGAGGCTCTGCAGCCTCAGGCATAGCTCACCTGTATCTCCTCAGGATATGTGAACAGGACAGTTGAGCCCTTCCAGAACATGCTCTTTGCTAACACTAAGCACAGCCAGGATATTTTGGTGGCCAGGACACCCTGGAGGACACTTGTCAGCAAGCTCTTCCTGGCTGTATCTCCTGGGTGATCTGCCACATTCTGTGGGCACATGAGAGAAGGTTTACCAGCTCTTCTCTGATGCTCCTCATATCCAAGCCACCTCCTAGCTCTGTCCTTGTTGGAAACCCATCTGACAGAAGTACTGTGGTTCCACAGGACCCTAAAAGGGGCAACATAGGAGAGGAGTGGAGAATACATGGGTGTTACAGTTCCCCAAGCAGATTCCACCTCACCAAGAGCCTCCAACAGCTGGGGTACACACAAGAACCCTCTGATTTCTCCAGAATGGGTGAGAACGTACGCGTGAGCAGAGATTCCAGAGAACCCTGAGCCAGAGGACCATGCAAACTCCCATCCCCCACTCCTCAGGGATGTGAAGCAACCACTCTGCTGGCCTGAAGGCCAGCCCAGTCCTCTTCCCTTGGGCATTCTGCAGGGACAGCCATTGTCTCTCTCCTACTCACCTCTATCACCACACCTACAGAACCACCCCCATTTCAGGGGCTCAAGGCCTCTGATGACGGACCCTCCCTTGGCCCCTTTCTCTGCACTCCAGAGGTATCTGCCAGGGAGCATATGTAACTCCAGTGTCAGGCCCCACTTTAGAGAGGCCTTTCCTGAGGCCCTGAGAGCAGCACATCATGTATTCTTACAGAGTCCACAAAACCTGGATCTGCGGCCTCCTGCCCACCTCGAGGTTCTCTGAACTACCCCAAGGCCCTCTCCTGGGAAAAACAACAAGGTAGCCAAGTAGATGCCATTCCTGCCATAAGAAACCAACTAGGGTAGAAGAGATGACCCATTCAGACATCTAGGAAAAGCATGGTCCTCAACCACAGTAAGTGCTAAGGTGGAGAAACACAAGGAACCTGGGAGGCATACCAACAACAGGGGAGAGGACGTGGGCTCCAGGCAGGGTGAACAGAGCACAGGGAATGGGTGAGAGCAGGGCAGGATAGCACTGAGTGTCCTAAAGGAAAATAATACAGGGGTCATTGCATGATGTCTCTGAATACCTTCTAGGATAATCTGGATGCCTCAGCAGGGTGTGCATATCCCTTGTGCAGGGCCTCAGCATTCCACCAACTCTAAGAGTGACCCCAGCCACACACTAAGCAGAGGTGGTCAATAAACAAATTGTAGGATCAACCCTGAGGCTGAGTAAGCAGCAGTGCCCTGAACTGTGCTCTGACCCTCATGAAAGCCACTCAGCTGACCACACAAGAGGTTCCCACTTGCTCCAGTATGTTTTTGCTTTGGTCAATTTTAACATGGCAAAATTTTGTTTTTGCAGTACAGATAGAATATTTGTGACCACAGATGTAGGACCCCAACGAACTATGAGGACACTTACATCTGTAGAAAAGTAAACCCTAAATAATAACAAACTTCTGAAGCACCATTTATTGGGAGCTGGCACCAATCTATTATGGATTAAATAGTACTACTCGGGAGAAAGTAGATACCTTACCAATAAAATTCATTCTTAGCACCTATAATCCTTGCAGCTCAAAAGGCTGAGGCAGGAGAATTCTAAGTTCAAAGGCAGCCTCAGAAATTTATCAAGGCCCTAAGCAACTCAGGAAGACCCTGTCTTTAAATAAAACACACACACACACACACACACACACACACACACACACACAAAAGGCTGGGGATGTGGCTCAGTTGTTAGATTGTCCAGATTACCCCTAGGTTCAACCCTGGTATCAGGAAAAAAAAATTCATCCTTGGAGTGTGTTTGTGGTGTTTTAAAGAAGAAAGGTTTAAAGAATAAGGTGAAAACATAGATTTGGCCATCTCCATCCCTAAAGTCACAGTTCTGATATGCAAAAAGATTTAAAAAAGAGTTGCCCAAAGATGCAACTCTCTGTCACCCACAGCAGAAGCTCAGGACCCATAGTGGAGAAGCTGCACAGCAACACAAAGCTCCTGATGAAGCAGCAGGAACGCTGCCCTCAGATACAGGTGAGAGAACTGAGTGTTAAGGCCAGGGGCAGCAGATCTCTAGTGGCAGGAATAAGAGTGAGGTTCCTTCCGGACACAAGGGCGAGAATGACTGCGGCTGAGGGGCACAGGGGCCTGAGCAGGGCAGCAGGACATGGACTCTGCTGCCATGGTGTGTTATGACATGAAGAGAAGAGCTTTGCAGGGCCTCAGTATTCCACCAACTCCAAGAGTGACCCCAGCCACATACTGAGCTTTGGTGGGGAAGACCAGGCAGATACATGTTTTAGGGGAGGGAAACAGGTTGTAGTTTTCTGTAAACAATAGAACCAAAGAAAAAGAAGGGGCAAAGTGTAGTCTGCATACAATAGAACCCAGCATCTAGGAGGTATCAAATGAATACCTGACAGCTGACTCAACCACTCTGTCTCATCCAGGCATCCCAGAACTCCACAAGTTCCCTTCCAAATCAGGCTGTGTGAAATCTCCGACCTCTCCTGGGCATGACATTTGTTCCATAAATTTCACTCACCACCGGGGGTCTAAGTTCAACAACTCTGCAAATGACTTAAGCAGACAAGGCAGGGATCTTGTAAAACCTCAGGTGTTTGGTGATCTTGCAGACAGCTTCATGGAGTTTCAGGCACACAAATAGGACTCTAATGAGGTCTTTTCAAGGATCCTATCCACCAGGAATCCAGAGAGATCATTGAAGTCATTGGGAAATGAGAAAATAATACCAATTATCAATTATTAGTCCCTTCTCTTTAAAAGATTTATAAGTATTCCTGCACTCACAGCTTCTCAGAAGGCTGAGGCCGGAGGATGGCCAACTTCAAGTCCAGCCTCAGCAAAATTAGCAAGACCCTATCTCAAAATAAGAAATAAAAAGGGCTGGGAGTGTGCTCAGTGGTAGAATGGGTTCAATCTCCAGTCCCACAAATAAACTAATTACTTAAAGTAAAATCAGTGACTACAAGTAAGGCATTTACTTGATCTCCTCCAGAAAATCATTATAATAGGTCTTAAGGCTGTGACTACGATAAAAAAGGGAACAGTTCCTTTGTCTTAGCTCAGCAGTTAGAACTCTATCAAAAGCAAGTTAAAATATTTGCAAATACATTGCCTTATTCAAAAACTAGCAAGGGATAAATATTTCTAATCATTAAAATATAACTTAAGAAAAAATCAGAGAGATACAGGAGGGAGGGAGAAAGTGAGGTTATAGAAGAAGCGTGTGCACTGCACACGGAATTTCCTCCACCCGGTGTTTCACATTTACTCATAGCCTGGTGATATGAGAAAGGACCCTGCAAAGTCAAAGGGTCTTGCCATACAACCTGTGCTGTGCCCCATGTCCGTATACCCCAGGGGCTTGGAGGAGGGAGCATCAGCAGTCTTCAGAGAGGCTCCAGGAACATCAGGTCTGTGATGCACATTCCTGTTCTGCATTTCATGTGCTGTTCCTCCAGGTGGCAAAGGTCATGCACAGGTGTGGGAATAAATGATTCTGCAAGGCCACATTTGATTTTTGTTTTAAAGTGGTCCAACTTACAAAAAAACATAGAACTAAATGTTAAAAAAAATGCAGGACACATACATTTGCACTATGACAGTGATCATTTAAAAATACGTGAAAACACAAAGGACAAATGGTTGGGTGGGAAAGAAGCAAAATCTCAGCACTTAAGAACTGTTACTTGCTTTTTTAAAAATTTTTTTTAGGGATGGGTATTGAACCCAGGACTTGCACATACTAGGTAAGTGCTCAACTCCTGAACTACATCCAAAGCCCTGGTCATTCCCTAAAAGAAAAAGAAAGAATCTGCATGGCTGGATTGGTAACCGCAGAGGACACTGGGCCACTTGCTGGTGTATGACCCTCCCACTTTGACAGGAGGCAGCCCACACCACATAGGAGCCCACACGGGGGGCTGTGCCAGCTGTTCTACTTACACATCCTGACAGATATCCACAAGGTGCATCAGCATTTTGAAAAAATTCCCAACATGCTAGGGCAGGAAAGGGAAATATGAAAAATTCAACCAGGAAACAGCTATCTGTGTCGAGAAGGGAGAAGGGCAGAGGGACTCATCCTGTTCTCCCTCCACACAAGCCTTCAAGGCTCAAGGGCTAAATTTCATTTTCCACCACTTAAATGCATGCTGTGAATCTAAACCATTTGTTTTTTGGTTGGGGTTCTTTTCTTTTTTGAAACTGGTGTTCAAAACCAGGGCTTTGCATATGTGAGGCAAGTGCTTTGCCACTAAGCTACATCCCAGCCTTTATACTGAAAGGTTAATAAAATAAGTACTTGTCACCGCGTTTCTCTATATGCTTATCAAAACACTGTTGAAATCTTAAGAACTGTTTGCTAATCTTGTTCCCAGAAAGAGCTGTCCCCAACTGCCAAACTACAAAATGTAACTTCTCTCCCTGCCCTCTCCAGGGAAAGTATATAAGCTCTGCTCAAGCTGTTCTTAGGGCTCTATCTCTCTTTGCTATAGAGGGAGCCCCAGCATGCTGGTCTCCAAATAAACCCACCCTTCTGCTTTTGCATAAGACAGTCTCTTGTGGTCTCTTACTCCGACGTTTCGCCAGACCCTTACATTTGGTGCATTGGCCAGGAACTGTGCATCGCCGGACAGGGAGACCTCAACAAGACTCCTTTAGGGGGGTAAGTAAGGAGTCTTATCTTCTTCTTCTTCTCCTCCTTCTTCTTCTCCTTCTTGTTTTTCCTTTGCGATTGCTCAGAGTCTGGTTTTGGGCTAGAGAGCATGAGCTCTCAGAGCCTTCTGGTTTTGGGCTGGAGAGCATGAGCTCTCAGAGCCTTCTGTTTTTTCTGGTTTTCTGGTTTTGGGTTGGCAGAATGTGGTTGTCAGCGGAGAGCGTGAGCTCCCCCTGGCGGTGGTGGATAGACGTGTCCTGAAGCCACAGACCATGTCTCCTCAAGGGACGCTTTGGGAGACTCTGGGGGGGACGGAGGTGCCCCCATCTGGGAGGGACAAGGTGCCCTCATCTGTATTCTGCTGCCAACCCGTCTGGTCTTGCCGGCAACTATTCTTTCTCTCAGGTTGAATTCACTGTCTGTTTTTAATCTTTGCCTCTGAACTTGTGTTACACGTTTACTGTTTACTGTGTGTCCATGTTTGTGTCACGTTTGTATTGTCCCTGTCTTTGTTCAAGTAACTTTCATTATGGGATGGGACAGAGTCATTCACTGGACTGAAGTCCGCATAAGGGCTCAGAATCTTTCTTTTTCAGTAAAACACCGGACCTGGCAGATTCTCTGTGCCACAGAATGGCCCACCTTTGGAGTTGGATGGCCTCCAGAATGATCTTTCTACTCCCCACTAATTTGAAAAGTCAGAGATATTGTCTTTGTCTTTCAGCCGGGACCACATAGCCATCCAGATCAACAGCTGTATATCTTAACTTGGCAGGACCTTTGTGAATTTCCTCCTCCTTGGGTGAAGGCTTTTCTTGTCCCTGTTCCTGCTCCTACCCCTCCCTCTACAATTCTACCTCCCAAACCTCCTCCTCTACCCTTTGTTCTCCCTGAGTCTCAAGATTTGACTCTGCTGGACTCTCCTCCCTTTCCTTATCCCCTGCCTCCATTCCCCAACCCACAACACCCTCTAAGTGATTCCCCTGCTGCTGACTCAGCTTCTCCACCATTGAAGGAGGTTAAGCCGGCCCAGCACCCTCCAGATGACTTCCCCGAGGCACACATAGCCCCTCCTCCCCTGGAGGAAGCTGGCCTGGCTAAAGGAATGATTAAAACCTTGAAGCCCCCGTGATACTTCCCCTCCGTCCTCATGGGCCAATGATAGAGGATGGCCATGGTGCAGAAATGCAAGGCTACCAGTATTGACCTTTCTCCTCTTCAGATCTATATAACTAGAAAAATAACAATCCCCTTTTCTGAGGACCCCACCCGGCTCACAGGTCTGATCGAGTCATTGATGTTTTCACACCAGCCTACTTGGGATGACTGTCAACAACTCTTAGGCACTCTCTTCACGACAGAGGAACGAGAGAGAATCCTCCTGGAAGCAAGAAAAAAATATCCTCGGACCAGATGGGCGACCGACACAACTTCCCAACATAATCGAAGCTGACTTCCCCTTGAACTGACCCAACTGGGACCCCAACACCTTTGAAGGTAGGGAGCATTTGTCCACTTATTGCTTGGCTCTAATAGCGGGTCTCCGAGCAGCCGCTAGATGGCCAACTAATTTGACCAAGGTAAGAGAGATTATTCAGGGGCCTAATGAATCACCCTCTATGTTTCTGGAGAGAATTATGGAGGCATATACGAGATATACTCCTTTTGATCCTCAGGCAGAGGATCAAAGGCATCTGTCACGATGGCCTTTATTGGGCAAGCTGCCTTGGAGATTAAAAAAAGTTACAATGCTTAGGTGGATTACAAGATATGACTTTGAGAGATTTAGTCAGAGAAGCCGAGAAGGTATACTATAAGAGAGAAACTGCGGAAGAGAAGGAACAAAGGAGGAAGAAAGAAAGGGAGCAAAGGGAGGATAAAAGAAACAAAAGACAGACTGAGGCATTGACTAAGGTCCTGGTCACAACAACAAATAGGCCAGAAGTTAGGAGACAGGGAGACAGAAAGGGATACCTGGGCCCACGCCAGAAGCCACACCTGGCCTCAGATCAATGTGCCTACTGTAAAGAAAAAGGACACTGGGTCAAAGAGTGCCCTAGAAAGAAACAGCCACGCCAACCAGCCATTCTAACTTTGGAGGATGACTAGGAAAGTTGGGGCTCGAATCCCCTCCCCGAGCTCAGGGTAACTTTTGAAGTGGAGGGGACCCCAGTAAACTTTGAAGTGGATACAGGGGCAGTATACTCAGCCCTTAAGGCCCCAATGGGCCCTCTATCATCTAAAATGTCTCAAGTTCAAGGGGCTAATGGCAGTAAATATTGGCCTTGGACAACTAAGAGGACCATGGACCTGGGGAAAGGAAAAGTCCATCACTCCTTCCTCCTTCCTAGTGATCCCAGAATGCCTAGCCCCATTGATGGACAGAGATCTGCTCACCAAACTCTGGGCCAGAATAACTTTTAACCCTGAAGGCCCCAAATGGAATTTCTAAATCCTTCAGTAAAAACTCCTATAGTCATTATTTTAACTTTGTCAGTAAAAGATGAACATCAACTCTTCACACCCCCAAGACTGATCAAACAGGCAAGCTATGCCAGAAATGGATAACAGATTACCCAGATGCCTGGGTAAAAACTGCTAAATTAGGCCTAGCTGTAAAACAACCTCCAATAACAGTGGAGTTAAAAACCTCAGCCTCCCCAATTAATATTAAACAATATCCTCTGAGCAAAGAAGCCCTGTCAATTGGCCTGGAACACTCCCCTGCTACTATTGCCCCGTTCAAGACCTAAGAGAGACCAACAACAGAGTGCAGGACATTCACCCCACAGTACCTAATCCATACAATCTGCTTAGCACCCTTAACCCCAAGCGAAAATGGTATACTGTCCTGGACTTAAAAGATGCTTTCTTTTATTTGCCTCTGCATAAAGATAGTCAATTACTGTTTGCTTTCAAATGGGTAAACCCAGAAACTGAAACGTCTGATCAACTAACTTGGACCAGACTCCCACAGGGGTTCAAAAAACTCTCCCACTCTTTGATGAAGCCCTCCACAGAGATCTCAATAACTTCAGAACCATGCACCCTGAAGTCACCCTACTCCAATGTGTGGATGACCTGCTACTGGCAGCAGACACTAAGGAAAACTGTGAGTCTGGGACCCAAGCACTATTATCCGAGCTTCTGCCAAAAAGGCCCAAATTTGCCAGCAAGAAGTAATCTTCCTGGACTATTCCCTTAGGGGTGGTAAACGATGGCTCACTGAGCCCAGAAAACAAACCGTTGTGCAGATACCACCCCCATCTAACAAGAGGGCAAATGAAGAGACTAAATTGGCAGCCCTAAACAGAGTAACCATGTTAACACTTTCCATACGGGGGAAATATGAGTCAGGAGATTTAACTACATCAGAGCACCCCGACAACTTAACATCTGAGGACACTGACACTGAACTCTTTGAAAACACTGAACCCAACTTGCAATTTCAGAAAGCCCTACACTACGTTAAAAATGTACATCAACTCACTCACCTTGGTTCAAAGAAACTGCAGGCATTCCTGAATGATCAAGAACAGAGTTTTCCATTAACTGGCTCACAGCAAAAGGAAATAACTGAAAGGGTAACAAAAGCCTGTCGGGTCTATCAATTGGTTAATGCATACCCCTCCAAGCTTCCTATAGGAAGGCATCTTCGAGGAACCAGACCAGGACAATTCTGGGAAGTGGACTTTACTGAAATTAAGCCAGCAAGGTATGGACTTAAATATCTCCTAATCTTTGTAGATACATTTTCAGGGTGGATTGAAGCCTTCCCCGCAAAAAAAGAAATGGCGCAAATGGTGGTCAAGAAGATCCTGGAAGATATTTTTCCAAGATACAGCCTGCCTAAGGTAATAGGGTCCAATAATGGACCGGCGTTCGTGGCCCAGGTAAGTCAGGGGTTAGCCAGGACCCTGGGGATTAATTGGAAGTTATACTGCGCTTATAGACCCCAGAGCTCAGGACAGATAGAAAAAATGAATAGAACCATTAAAGAGACCTTGATGAAATTAAGCTTAGAGACCGGCATAAAAGATTGGACTATGCTCCTGCCTTATGCACTGTTTTGTGCAAGAAATACTCCCTCTGTTTCTTTGTGTAATCTTACCCCCTATGAAATTCTCTATGATGCCCCTCCTCCAATAAGGGACCTGACCTCAACTCTAAGACCTAACGATTCCTTTCACACCCTCTTGCTTGACAGACTTAAAGCTTTTGAAAAAACTCAGTGATACCTGTGGAAACAGCTGGCCACTGCCTATCAACCTGGGGACGAAGGGACTCCACACCAATATCAAGTGGGAAACCTCATCTATGTAAGACGACATCAGGTGTCATCCCTAGAACCCCGCTGGAAAAGACCATACCAGGTGCTACTTATAACACCTACAGAGGTAAAGGTAAACGGAATCACTTCCTGGATCCATGCCTCTCATCTCAAGCCTGCGCCCCGTCCAGATTCTGGTTGGAAATTGAAAAAGACTGGTAACCCTCTCAAATTGCATATTCGCCATGTGGATAGGGCTAAGGACTCTCCCCCTGACCACCAGTAGTCCTAACCCTCATCAGCCCATTCAACAGCGATGGTTGATCATAAATCCTACTGGACAGAAAGTATGATCTATCTCACATACAGCCCCCTTAGGGACCTGATGGCCATCTCTTCACCCAGAAATTTGTCATTTGGCTATAAGTCTTTCCTATTGGGTATCCCTGATGAAGAGGATCCCACTAAAATTCCATTAAATCCCTTCTGTACCATAGATAATAGAAACAAACATTATAGATGTAGGGACACGAGAGCCAGATACAAGTTGGTTAACCTAGATTACTATCTTTGCTCGGCGGACTATCAAAGCCACAAACAGTCATGGCTGTGTGGGGGAAAAACCGACTTCTTCTGTAAGTCATAAGGATGTAAACATACAGGGGCTACCTAATGGAACCCAAACCTCTGCCAGTTCTCAGACCATTGCCCCCTTGCTGAAGTAACAGGTACTGAGGTATCTCTCCACCCATTCACTCCTCTCTTCTCCTGTCAGTGCCCACACCGGGTCCCACCAGGACTATCCAAGATGTAATGAAAATGGCCTTTAAAGTTGCTTTATCACTACTAAAAACAGGTTACTAAAAATTTAAACTCCCTCACAGGCTTTTTGGGATACACACTCCAGTCTTCCCCTCTGCTCTACCTGTTCTACTACTCAAGTTTTTGTTGCTAGGAAAATCCCAAGCCCCTTTCCCATTATTCTTTTACATCTCTCCTTCCTCATTCTCAGATCCAAGAGCTGCTCTCAGCACCGCCTTCCACGTCCTCCCCCTCTATACCAGGCCCACAGGAAAATCTTAACTGACCTTCTCCAGAAGTCTTCACTATGGCTGACTTTAAGACTTTCAGCAAAAGAGTCCCTATAAAAGAATTCAGTATAGATAAACTTCCTCTTTTCATGTTGCTCTGTTCTACTTGGCCACTGGCTGGAAAAATCAGCACTCCTAAGCTAGACACCCCCTTACTAGTTTTTCACAAAATATGTAAACAAGGCCTCTGGCCTTGAGCTGGGGCTTCACAGAGATGGCTACATTTCTAAGATAAAAAGTTATCAATTGGGCTCCATGGTAACAGCTGGCAAAGAAAAAGAAAAAAATTCTCCCCCTCCCAGGTGTCCTTAAAAAGTTAACTTGCCCAGAACAGAGAAAAAAAAATATAACAGAAACAAAAACTGCTTTTTGTGAACTTCTGCAGACTGTGAACTTCTGAGCCCCTTCCCTTATATGTTGAGTACAAAATTCTGAAACTATCTAAACTTGGGGTTCAGGGGATTAATTGATTACAACAGAAACAATGCCCTCTGAATCTGGTTGCAACCAAATAGAACTTTTCCCTGTCTTCAGTGCTATCTTAGGTACCTTGCCTTGTCCGTCCCTACAACAGCATAATTCTATATACTTAAACATTATTTATATTTTTATAAAATGGTCAACAGATGTAATTAATTATGTAATGGTGCAGATGTTTCCCAGAGTGCTCTATCATGATGCAGGTTCATTTAAAGATCAAATAAGGGGACATACAACCTGGTTCTGCCGGGAACCTGTAGCCCTCACTCTAGCCATCTTATTAGGAATGGGAATTGCTGCAGGGGTGGGCACAAGGACTACTGCCCTGGTCCGTGGGACACAACAAATGACCCAATTAGAAACAGCAATTGACCAAAACTTAAAGATATTAGAAACCTCCATCACAGCTTTACAGGAATCTTTAACCTCTCTCTCTGAAGTTGTTTTACAGAACAGGCGAGGGTTGAACCTCCTCTTCATGAGAGAAGAGGGCCTTTATGCTGCATTAAGGAAAAAATGTTGTTTTTATGCTGACCATACTGGAGTTGTAAAAAAATCTATGAGTAAACTAAAAAGATGCCTTAAAGAGCGTCAATGAGAGAGAGAGACCCAAAAAGGGTGATATAAATCTTGGTTCACACAGTCCCCCTGGTTAACTACGCTTTTATCAGCCCTGGCCGGTCCTTTAATAATTCTTATATTGTTGCTAACTCTAGGACTCTGTTTGCTCAATCGTGTAGTTTCCTTTCTCCAATCCCAAATTGGACAAGTCAAACTTATGGTAATCAGACAACAATATACCCCACTAGCAGACACAGAATGTGACACCCCCCAATGATCACTTTTATGATTAAAAGTAGCCAGAAGAAGAAGTGGGGAATGAAAGGTTAATAAAATAAGTACTTGTCACTGCGTTTCTGTATATGCTTAACAAAACACTGTTGAAATCTTAAGAATTGTTTGCTAATCTTGTTCCCAGAATGTGCTGTCCCCAACTATGGACTGTCTGCTAATCTTGTTCCCAGAAAGAGCTGTCCCCAACTGCCAAACTACAAAATGTAACTTCTCTCCCTGCCCTCTCCAGGGAAAGTATATAAGCTCTGCTCAAGCTGTTCTTAGGGCTCTATCTCTCTTTGCTATAGAGGGAGCCCCAGCATGCTGGTCTCCAAATAAACCCACCCTTCTGCTTTTGCATAAGACAATCTCTTGTGGTCTTTTACTCCGACGTTTCGCCGGACCCTTACAATACCATTCTCTTTTTTTTAAAAAAATTAACTACTTTATTTATTCTAATTAGCTATATATGATAGTAGAATGCATTATGATTGATTGTACACCACTGCAGCACAACTTTTCATTTCTCTGGTTGTACATGATGTACAGTTGCACCATATGTGCAGTCATACATGTACCTAGGGTGATGTTGTCCATCTCATTCCACCATCTTTCCTTCCCCCATGTTCCCTTACCTACACACCCTCCCCTTTGCCTAATCAAAGTTCTTCCATTTTTTTCCATGCCCCTTCCACCTACTTATGGATCAGTATATACTTAACAGGGGAAACTTTCGGCCTTTGGTTTTTTAGGATTGGCTTACTTCACTTAGCATAACTCCTTCCATTTACTTGCAAATGCCATAATTTTATTCTCTTTTAATGCTGAGTAATATTCCATTATGTATATATACCACAGTTTCTTTATCCATTCATCTATTAGAGAGCATCTAAATTGATTCCACAGTTTAGCTACTGTGAATTGAGCTTCTATAAATATTGATGTGGCTTCGTCACTATAGTATGCTCATTTTAAGTCATTTGGATATAGACCGAAGAGGGGGATAGCTGGGTCACATGGTAGTTCCTTTCTAAGTTTTCTAAGGAATCTCCATACTGCTTTCCAGATTGGTTACACTAATTTGCAGCCCTACAGCAATGTATGAGTGCACCTTTTCCCCCACAACTTTGCCAACACTTCCTGTTGTTTGTATTCTTGATAACTGCCATTCTGACTGGAGTGAGATAAAATCGTAGAGTATTTTTGATGTGCATTTCTCTAAATACTAGAGATGTTGAACTTTTTTTTATATATTTATTGATTGATTGCACATCTTATGAGAAGTGACTATTTATTTCCTTAGCTCATTTATTGAATGGATTTTTTTTGTGTGTGTGTGCGTGTACGTGTGTATGTGTGTGTGTTAAGTTTTTTGAGTTCTTTATATATCCTGGAGATTAGTGCTGCATCTAATGTGCATGTAGCAAAAATTTGCTCCCAAAAATGTAGGCTCTCTCTCCACCTCATTGTTTCTTTTGCTGAGAAGAAGCTTTATAGTTTGGATCCATCTTCTTTATTTATTATTGATTTTATTTCTTGCACTTAAAGAGTCTTGTTAAGGAAGTTGGGCCCTAATCTGATGTGATGCAGATTTGGGCCTACTTTTTCCTCTATTAGGCACAGGGTCTCTGGTCTAATTTGTAGGTCCTTGATCCACTTAGAGTTGAGTTTTGTGCATGGTAAGAGATCAGGGTTTAGTTTCATTTTGCTGCAGATGGATTTCCGGTTTTCCTAGCACCATTTGTTGACGAGGCTATCTTTTTTCCAATGTATTTTTTGTCACCGTTTTCTAGTATAATATAACTGTATTTGCGTGGGTTTATTTCTGTGTCTTGTATTCTGTACCATTGGTCTACATGTCTATTTTGGTGCCAATACCATGCTGTTTTTTGTTACTATTGCTCTGTAGTATAGTTTAAAGTTCGGTATTGGGATGCCACCTCCTTCCCTCTTCTTGCTAAGGGTTGCTTTAGCTATTTTGTGTTTCTTACTTTTGAAATTAATTTAATGATTGCCTTTTCTATTTCTATAAGGAATAACATTAGGATTTTAATTGGAATCGCACTGAATCTGTATAGTGCTTTGGGTAGGTTGGCCATTTTGACAATATTAATTCTGTATATACAGAAGCATGGAAGATCTTTCCATCTTCTAAGGACTTCTTTATTTTTTTTCTTTAGTGTTCTGTAGTTTTCATTGTAGAGGTCTTTAACCTCTTTTGTTAAATTGATTCCCAAGTCCTTATACTATTTTCTTTACCCCAAAAAGCATAAAAGGAAAGATAGCAACTATGAAACATCTGATGTTCACAGCTGCAAATATGTTAACAGTCATAAATAACAAATGCCTACTATTCTCTTGTGCTCTATTTACTAAACCTTAACCCTAAGAAATAATGACTTCTTATTTCAGCAATTCTCTTATTATTATTTCTCCAAACTTCCCCCAACCTGCCTTTCAGGATAGAAGACCCACAAACACTCAATATTCAGCTTGTCACTTGCTTTTTCTAAGCAAGGACCTGACACCCTATTTCCAACTACAAACCTCCAAGTGTTGGTAAAATATCTTCTGAAGCTCTTTCAGCCTGTAATGAGTCCCTAGAAAACAGTCCAGGATCAGAGCAGGGATGAAACTCAAGTATTCAGTGGAGTTTTCCATATAGGGAACCAGGCTTCCCAGAGGCAGCAAACTGAACCAGAATTAAAAGCTCATCCACAGACAGCAATTGCTTCCTGCTCTCCATGGTTCTTGAATGAAGAAACTGGAACAGAGATTAGGGAAGCAGTGAGAATGCTGAACAGACTCAAGATAAGGAAAAGCAAGGCTGAGAAGATCCAGAAAGTTCATATTTTAAAGATGGTATTAATGCATTGTGGAAACAGACAAACTGAGTGAATGAAATGAAAACTGAACAAAATAACCAAGCATGTGGCACACTGTAATCCTAGCAACTCGGGAGGCTGAGACAGGAGGATCATAAGTTCAAGGCCATTCTCAGTAACATAGTGAGGCCCTGTCTCAAAATTAAAAAATTAAGAAGGGGCTAGGGATGTGGCTCAGTGGTTGAGCACCCCTGCTTTCAATCCCTGGCACCAAAAAAAATAAATAAATTTTAAAAAATCATTTGGCTTTCATTTTAAAAAGTTCCAAAAATAGAGAAGAGATGAGAACAATTGAACCAATGTCTTATTTCCTAAAGACAGCAAGCTGACTCCTAGTGGATGAAGGTGGGGTGGGAGGGTGAGGATGGGGGTGGGAGGACAGGGCACTCCACACATGGCAGTTATCTCTGTGTGGAAATGAGTGCAGTGCTATTTTAATGTTTAATTCAGATTTGTTTTAAGTTTTATACTTACACTGGATTTTAAAAAAATTGTGGTTTTGGGAGGAAACCCAGGGCCTCATCCATGCTAGGCAGCCCAGCACCCTACAAATTTTCTTGTGTAGTTATGCTTTCCACGTCTTCTTTGATGACCTTATTTAGAAGCATGCTGTTAAACATCCAGGCATGTAAGGATTTTCCAGAGAGCCATCTGATCAGCTATGGTTAGGAACCTGTGCCCTAGGACTGAAATACTTTCAGGGTATTGAGAGTGGTCCAGCCCAGAATTCAGCCTGTCTTGCTGCATATGCCCACAGGCACACCTGAGAAGGGCGTGTGTCCTGCTGTGCTGGGTGCTGAAGCCCCTGGGTACCACCTGGATCTGGCTAGGCTGCAGCTTTCTCCCCAACATCTGTACCATATTTATTCTCCTTTCATTTGTTCCCCATGTCACTGGAAAGAAGGCACAGAGCTCCCCAGAGCTATGGATCTGCCTGCTCCTCCTCTTGGGCTCTTGGTTTGGGATTGGATTTGATTCTCCACCCTGGAGTTTAGACCTACTTTGTACCTTTGTTCTCTATTCTTCTGTGATCTTTCTCTTGACCTTTTTCTTTTTTGTGGTCTGGGATGGAACCCAGGACTTTGGCCAAGCTAGATAAGTGCTCTGTCACTAAGCCCTAGCTCCAGCCATGGCCCTGTTCTGGCTTTTGCATATTGCTTAGTATTCCAGTTAATCATTTATTTAGCTTAAAGGTTTGCATCTCTGAGTTCCCTTTCTCCTGCTGAAGCACAGTTCTCAGTGGGGGCAGGGCTGTTCAAGCCTCCCTTTCTCATCCAGGGGGGCTTGGCAATACCTAGAGACACAAATGACTTTAAGAAGTAGGGAGAGGGCAAGACCAGCAGCACCTTACAGGTGGGGGCCAGGCACACTGCTCGAATCCTTTGGTGCACAGGTTGGCCTCTACCACACAAAATGGCCTGGTCCCCCAAATACAACAGTGCTAAAGTCAGGAAATGATGCCAGAATTACATTAGACAGTGGTTTTTAAAAGTGAATAATTATTATTATTTTTTTGGTCATGGGGAGTGAACCTAGGTGCACTCAACCACTGAGCCACATCCATGGCCCTTTCTTAAATCTTATTTTGAGAAAGAGTCCTATTATGTTGCTCAGGCTGGCCTTGAACTTGTGATCCTCCTGACTTGGCCTCCCAAGTATCTGGGATTTCAGAAGTGTGGCACCATATCTGGTTTAAAAGTTATTTCTTTTAATGATAGCAAACTCAACCTGAATTTTAATATTTCAATCATTTTCCAGAATACACAATATGTCAACGACATCACATTGTCACACAACCAAACTTTAGGACTCATTTCATCTTGTAAAACTGAAACTCTGTTCTCATTAAAGACTAACTCTCCTCCCCTGGCCCCTGGCAAGCCACACTACTCTTTCTCTGAATGTGAGGATGCTGGTGACCTCATGGGTGGAATCACATGGTAATTGTCCTGACTTGATCTGATTTGGTTCATTAGCTCAATGTCTTCAGCACAGGTCCACACTGCAGAATGTGATTGAACCTGCCTCCATGCCAAGGCTGAGCACCTAGTAGAAGTGCCACCTCTCCTCCTTCCATTCACCCTTCCACAGTCCCCTGGATTCAATGAGTCTTTTCTATAGCTGCCTTTGAGACTGTCTTTCTTTGGTGCTCAGCAGCTGTGACTGTGCTGGAAGTGAGGATCAAGTGCAATCCTTCGTCTTTCCTCTAGCCTCTTTCTCCTCTTTACTCACCTGGTTTTCACCCACAGACCTCAGAAGCTCTGTTCTGCTCTTTTCCCCTCTGCTCCTTCTCTGTGTGAGCATGACATTTCTACTGCCCTGTCCTCTGGTTCTTGGCCCCTTTCTCCTGCTGCCTCCAGGTGGTTGCTGAGCCATCAAGAAGAGTCTCCATCTCCACTCCAGGTGTCGTCTTCCCACTTCGCTATTTTCTTAATACCCATGGTTTCCACTGATCTTCTGAAATTTCCCATCTGTTTGTAACACTTTCCACTTTTTCTGAAGATCCTTTACAATATTCCTCACAGTTGCTCTTAATACCCTCCCTGAATCCCCCAACCTGGGCCGTCTATGCGTTTCCTCCCTGGCCATGCATCAGCTTCTTCTCAGGTCAGGGGTTATGATGGAAAGGAGACAGGACTTTGCTGTAGCTTTAGTGAGACTCGGATCATGAAAACTTTCCATACTTTGACAGCAGGGCCACAGTACCCCTGGCAGAAGCAAGAATAAGAGATACCATAGCAACTGGCTCCTATCTCCTGCTTCATCCTTCAGCAATCTCTGTGTATCCATGTCTCAGGAACAGTAACTTTTCCAGTTCTTAGTTCCTCTCACCACTGGATGGTCACTGTCTTGTATACACTGCAGGTCCCAGTGAGCCCATAGTCATTGTGTCTGTACTCTGGATTTCCTAAGACTCCAAGAGGCCCAAGCCTCCCACTCACAGAACAGTGTTCCATCCTCGCAATCAGAGAGCAGAGAGAGTAGAAGTCCTCTGTTTCTCCTGGCCAGTTCTCTGGCCTGAGCCTTTTGGCCAGCAAAAGAAGGAGCTTGCTCTGAGCCCTACCAAAAATGTACTCCCTACTCCAGCTAAAAGACAAGATCAGAGGCCATGATGAACTAAGGTTTGCCATACATTGGGCTATGTCCTGGGACACACAGAGGTGCTAATGTATATTACACAAATGAGTAAACACATATTAATACAGATACAAGAGAAAGACTACCCAATGTAGTCACTATGCCTGTGATTCCAGTTGCTCCAGTGACAGGAGATCACTAGTTGAGGTCAGGCCAGGCAACTTCCCAAGACCCATCTCAAAAATTAAAAATTTAAAAAAGGACTGGGGATGTAGCTCAGTGGAAAAGTGCTAAAAAAATTCTAAGATGCACTTATAATAATGCAGCTTTACAACTTAATCATTTAGCTATTTTTTTCCTGAAACTGAGAGGAGAAGATTACCCAGCAGACACAAAGCCACTAGCAGGTGCCTAGTACAGGGAAAGGGCTGAATTCATGTCTGCAAGAGGGCCAGCTGCAAGAGACACACTTATAGACCTAAAAAACCCATTGATGTAAACTGTAAAAAAATTAAGAGGGTCTGGTGGTTAGCCAAGGACCATGGTACATGCCTGTACTTCAGGCAATTTAGGAGGCTGAAGCAAGAGGATCAAAAGTTTGAGGGCAGCCTGAACAGCTTAGCAAAACCTGACTCAAAATTTAAACATGAATAAAGAGAGTTGGGGATCTAGCTCAGGGGTAGAACACTTGTCTAGCATGCAAAAGGCCCAAGCACTGTCAAAAATAAAAATAAAAATAAAGAAAGAAAAAAAGAAAAGAAAATAAATAGACAGAAAACTTATAAGGTGGTCAGAGGCAGCTGAGCACCATGATACATGCCTATAATCCCAGAGACTCCAGAGGCTAAGGTAGGAGGATTGCAAGTTCAAGGCTAGCCTCACCAATTTAGGAGGCCCTAAGCTACTTAGAGAGAATCTGTATCAAAACAAAAAATATAAAGGGTTGGGGTTGCAGCTCAGTGGTTAAAGAATCAGTGGGTTTAATCCCTGGGACCAAAAAAAAGTCCTGTGAGTAGAAAGACACATACAAGTAACAGTGAAATAAGTAAGACAGGTGCTGAGTAGGACTCCTGAGGCCCAAAGCAGGCACTGTGCATACTGTTGTCCCTTTGGTTTGCTCTGCCACCCCAGCTCTACCCTGTCCCTGTCAGGTAACAGTTTGCCAGGGATCATATGCTGATTCTGAAGCTTCTTCTGACTGATCCCACTCCAGCCTCTCCCTTTATGGCACTTGTCAGAGAAGAAACTCCATCTTTCTTGTGGAATTATCTGATGAAGTCCAGTCTCGCCTCAAAGCTGAATTCCTGGAAGTACACTATTCAGTTATTAAAAATTACATGCATAGCCAGGTGTCCTGTTGTACCTGTAGCCATTGAAGAATATGAGGCAGGAGGACCCCTGGAACCCATTTGCTTGAGGTCAGCCAAGAAAAATTATTTTTAAAATCCTGGGTCCCAGAGGGAGCTCAAGACAGGGCTGGGTGCCCAGGCAGGCCAGGACAGCCAGTATCTGCAGAAAGGGTCATAGAGAAAGAGCTGCCAGAGGACCTGAGAGGTGCAGAGAGTTTTTTCCCAAGGATTCAGCAGGTCGAATGTGGAAGCCACCCAAGTGCCACCAGCAAAATGTGACAAAGACAAATAGCAGAGGCCCACAGGGAAGCTCTTGACACTCTGTTCTGCTTCTGGTCACCACCCGGCTGTCTCCAGGAAGGGCTAGCCAGCATTTCCCTGTTCCTGGCTTTGTCCCAAAGTCTGCCCGGTACCTGGGCCCACTCTGCCCACAGCCCCAGCTCTTTCTCTGTCTTCGTTCTCTCTCCTTCCCCTTTCCTCTCTTGCATAAGTTAAACCACATCAGGGGCAGTGCACAGCAGAAGACCCATGCAGACCAGGCAGTCTGCTCCACACAGTAGCACCCAGGCCAGGACAGGGGTGTCATGGCAGAGGCCCTTTACCTCCAGTGTGCACGAGGGAGGACTTGACACCCAGGCAGCGGTTCATATGCTCACTGGCCTTCTACGACTGCTCGTAGATGTATACCACAGTACAGTTGGAGCCGTGGCCATGCTGAAGGAAATACTTGTAAGGGATGACTCTATCCTGGTTCTGCCTGGGAATGACAATGCTGTCCTCAATGAGGGACCCATTCTCATGTAAATCCCTGCAAATCAACAGACATGACCAATTATCCAGAAGTCTTAACTTGGAAGATTTAGGTCTCAAAAACACCAAGAACACAGACCCAAAGCTATAACAGACACTGACCAAGATGACATGTCTAGAATAGGGCTTCGTTTGCAATTATGACAGAAAAAAGAGCCATGGATGAACCAGATTAAGAAATGCACGCTGGGAGTATCAAACACATGCTCATCCAGGGGGCAGGGCCATCCTGGGGATTCACTGATCTCCTCTAACACATGCCTCAGGGGACCGGGACCCTGGGACTCACTCAATGTAGTACATCTCACAAGCGTCACTCCACCCAGGCTTTCTGAGCTCTTCTCCTCTCCTGGTGAATACAGTGTGGAGCTTGGGGTCAGAGGTGACAGGCTTGGAGTTGATGGCATGGAAATTCATGGTGAAACCATCCTTGGGGTTCAGCCAGCTGGAAGAGGGAAGGGACCACTATGGCAGCTGACTGCTCCTGGCCTGGCCCACCTCCTCCATTCTCTACTTGTCATTTTCACATCTGGCTAGTGACCACCATGAGTGGCCAAGAAGAAGAGAGGAGTGTGTGGGACCCTGGTCTGGCCAGCCTGCCTCCCCGAGAAATCTTATCTGCTGAACACTTCACAGGGGCTCTCAACAGGCACAGTTGGCATTCCTGTGCCTTGGGCCTGGGCAGGTCCGCCTGGTACCTCATGGGGAAAGCCTGCATGCTGGCTTTCTGGTTCTTTTGCTCCTTTTCCTTTGTCACAGCAGCTGCATAATTTTTGTTACTCCCTTTTGGCTTCATCAGGTCTTTGGGCTCTGAGCTGTTTTAACCTGATTTTTTCCCCAGAAGCAGCCAATCTGTCCTTGGTCTAGAATAAGTATCCAAGCCCCAACCCAAAAGATTGCCCTTCAGCCATGCATCTCACAGCAGCCTGGGTGGACTGTCCAGTCCTTCCAGGCCAATCCCATGGCCTCTGAGGACGCTTCCCAACCTTGCATGGCCTCTCCTCCCTCACTCCCTTCTAGGGACACTAGTTCCATGTGGGTGCCTAAGTTGAGCCTCGCCTACAGCATCAGAATTTATCTGTGATGTGAGCAATAAATTCCACTTAACCAGTGTGAATTACATTTTTGGTAATTTGTAACCAAAAGATTTCTAATAATTCAAATAATTAAACCTCAGATTAGGTTGTTTTCTTCTCACAGAAGTGAAAACTAAGTCCAGGTGACCAATGTCCCAACTGCCAGGATGAAATGGATGCCAGGGTCTTGTAGATATCTGCAGGTCATTGCATGGCACAGAGGACCCTCCAGGTCCATCAGAGCACACACCCTGCCTCAACCTTAGAACAGATGCCAGGTGCCCTCTAGGAGGGGGCAGCTCCCAGGCAAGGCTCTGGCCTTTAAGAGGGCAGGCACCATGGTGTGGGACTTGCAGGTGCCCTGAGGAGGGCCTGGTTGTACCCTCTATGACGCAGCGGCATGAAGGCCATAGAAAATGCAAAGGTGGCCCAGAAAAGCCCCTTGGAGGGACCCCAGCCAGTTTCTGGAAGACAACTGCCAGAGATCACTCTGACAAGCACGCCAGTCCTGAGGTGCAGGAGCAAGTTCTCAAGACAGATTGGCCCAGGGCGGGAATCTGACTATGTAAGCAGCCCAATAGTGTAGGTAGATGGGAGTGTTCACACCAGGCTGCCCACAGCATCAGGTCCTGCCAAAGCAGAGTACCCCAGCTGCTGAGCATACCAGTTTCCTTAGAAATGTGAGGAAGAGCTGGGAGTGGTGGCATATGCCTGTAATCCTAGCAACATAGGAAGCCGAAGCATGAGGATCACAGGTTCAAAGCCAGCCTCAGCAACTTAGTGAGGCCCTGTCTCAAAATAAAATTTTAAAAGGGCTGGGGATATGGTTCTGTGGTTAAATGCCCCTGGGAAATCCCCAGGACAAGAAAAGAAACATGTAGAAGCTCACTGATGCTAGACAAGTGCTCTGCCCCACATGTCCCTGGTGTTAGGTCGGTGGCGGCGACTTGGTGGTGACTTAGTGGCAACTTAGAACAAAGCAGCCCGCTCCGGAAAAGAACATTCCCCACCTGGTGGATATTCACTCTTGTCCTGGGTTGGGCCTCCACTGGAGCCTCCTAGGAGGCCTCGTGGGGGAACCTCATTATCTGGTCTTCACCCATTATTAGACAGGGCCCCACCCACTCACGCCAGGGACTGGACTGAACCCCACCCACCCTGGGCCCCAGAGGCAAGGCTGCTCCTCCCCTAGTAGGCCCTCCACCATCCTGGTTCCAAGCAGCATAATGCTCACCTCCTGAGAACCCTGATGCTTTAGAAAAGATAATACTAAGTGAAGTTAGCCAATCCCCAAAAAACAAATGCTGAATATTTTCTCTGATATAAGGAGGCTGATTCATAGTGGAGTAAGGAGGGGCAGCATGGGAGTAATAGATGAATTCTAGATAGGGAAGAGGGGTGAAAGGGAAGGGAAGGGGGCAGGGGGTTAGCAAGGATGGTGGAATGTGATAGACATCATTATCCAAAGTACATGTATGAAGACACAAATTGGTGTCGACATACTTTATATACAACCAGAGATATAAAAAAATTGTGCTGTATATTTGTAATAAGAATTGTAATGCATTCCACTGTAAATTATTAGTATTTTTAAATTTGATTTTATTATTTTTTAAAATACATGACAACAGTGGGATACACTACAATTCTTATTACCCATTCAGAGCACAATTTTTCATATCTCTAAATATCAAGTATGTTCAAGCCAATTTATGCCTTTATACATGTACTTTGTTTTTTTTGCATTATGATTCTTTTTTTAATATTTATTTTTTTTAGTTGCAGTTGGACACAATACTTTTATTCCATTCATTTATTTTTATGTGGTGCTGAGGATTGAACCCAGGGCCTTGCGCATGCTAGGCAAGTGCTCTACTGCTGAGCCACAATCCCAGCCCTGCTTTCCAATTATTTTTTAAATTATTATTTATTTTTTAGTTTTAGGTTGGCACAATATCTTTATTTTACTTTTTTGTGGTGCTAAGGATTGAACCCAGCGCCCCGCTCATGCCAGGTGAATGCGCTACTACTTGAGCCACATCTCCAGCCCCTACAATTCTTAATGCACATATATATTCCACAATTTTTATAACTCTGTTTGTAATAAAGTATGTTGACATTCAATTCAAGTCTTCATATATGTACTTTGTATAATGATGTCCTTCACATTCCACCATCCTTGCTAATCCCCTGCCCCCTTCCTTTCCCTCCCACCCCTCTTCCCTATCTAGAATTAATCTAATTCTCCCATGCTCTCCATTCCTACCCCACTATGAGTCACCCTCCTTATATCAGAGAAAACATTCGACATTTGTTTTCTGGGGATTGGCTAACTAACTTCACTTAGCATTATCTTCTCCACTGTTACCCATTTACCTTCAAATGCCATGATTTTTTTCTTTTTTAATGCTGAATAATATTCCATTGTGTATATATGCCACATTTTTTTTATCCATTCATGCACTGAAGGACATCTAGGTTGGCTCCACAGCTTAGCTATTGTGAATTGTGCTGCTATAAACATTGATGTGGCTGTGTCCCTGTAGCATGCTGTTTTTAAGTCCTTTAGGTATAGTCCGAGAAGTGGAATAGCTGTGTCAAATGGTGGTTCCATCCCCAGATTTTCAAGGAATCTCCATACTGCTTTCCAAATTGGCTGCACCAATTTGCAGTCCCACAAGCAATGTATGAGTGTACCTTTTCCTCCACATCCTCGCCTACACTTATTGTTGTTTGTCTTCATAATAGCTGCCATTCTGCTGGAGTGAGATGATATCTTAGAGTAGTATTGATTTGCATTTCTCTGATTGCTACAGATGATGAGCATTTTTTCATGTATTTGTTGATTGATTATATATCCTCTTTTGAGAAGTGTCTGTTCAGGTCCTAAGCCCATTTGTTGATAGGTTATTTGTTTTTTCGGTGTTTAGGTTTTAGAGTTCTTTATATACCCTAGAGATTATCTGATGTGTGAGAGGTAAAAACTTGCTCCTAGGATGTAGGCTCTCTGTTCATCTCACAATTGTTTCTTTTGCTGAGAAGAAACTTTTTTAATTTGATTCCATCCCATTTATTGATTCTTGGTTTCAATTCTTGTGCTATAGGAGTCTTATTAAGGAAGTTGGAGTCTAATCCCACATGATGAAGATTAGGGCCTACTTTTGCTTCTATTAGACGCAGAGTCTCTAGTCTAATTCCTAGGTCCTTGATCTATTTTGAGTTAAGTTTTGTGTATGGTGAGAGATAGGGGTTTAATTTCATTTTGTTGCATATGGATTTCCAGTTTTCCCACCACCATTTGTTGAAGAGGCTATCTTTTCTCCAATACATGTTTTTTGCACCTTTGTCTAATATAAGATAATTGTAATTCTGTGGGTTAGTCTCTGTGTCCTCTATTCTGTACCATTGGTCTACCAGTCTGTTTTTGGTACCAATACCATGCTGTTTTTGTTACTGTTTCTCTATAGTTTAAGGTCTGGTATAGCGATGCCACCTGCTACACTTTTCCTGCTAAGGATTGCTTTAGCTATTCTGGGTCTTCTATTTTTCCAGATGAATTTCTTAATTGCCTTTTCTATTTCTATGAAGAATGCCATTGAGATTTTGATCAGAATTGCATTAAATCTGTATAGTGCTTTTGGTAGTATGGTCATTTTAATAATATTAATTCTGCCTATCCAAGAGCAAGATAGATCTTTCCATATTCTAAGTTCTTCTTTGATTTCCTTCTTTAGGGTTCTGTAGTTTTCATGGTATAGATCTTTCATCTCTTTCATTAAGTTGATTCCCAAGTAACTTATTTTTTTTTTTTGAGGATATTGTGAATGGTGTAGTTTTCCTCATTTCCTTCTCAGAGGCTTTGTCACTGATATACAGAAATGCCTTTGATTTATGGGTGTTGATTTTTATATCCTGCCACTTTGCTGATTTCATTTACTAGTTCTAGAAATTTTCTGGTGGAGATTTTTGGGTCTTCTAGGTATAGAATCATATCATCAGCAAATAGTGCTAATTTAAGTTCTTCTTTTCCTATACTTTAATTTCTTTTGTCTGTCTAATTGCTCTGGCCAGAGTTTCAAGAACTATGTTGAATAGAAGTGGTGAAAGAGGGCATCCCTGTCTTGTTCCAGTTTTTAGAGGGGATGCCTTCAATTTTTCTCCGTTTAGAATGATATTGGCCTGAGGTTTAGCATAGATATCCTTTATGATATTGAGATATGTTCCTGGTATCCCTAGTTTTTCTAGTGTTTTGAAAATAAAGTGGTGCTGTATTTTGTCAAATGCTTTTTCTGCATCTATCAAGATGATCATATGATTCTTATCTTTAAGTCTATTGATGCGATGAATTACATTTATTGATTTCCGTATGTTGAACTAACCTTGCATTCCTGGGATGAATCCCACTTGATCATGGTGCACAATCTTTTTGATGTGTTTTTGTATTCAAGTTACCAGAATTTTATTGAGAATTTTTGCATCTATATTCATTAGAATATATTGGTCTGAAGTTTTCTTTCTTTGATGTGTCTTTGCCTGGTTTTGGGATCAGGGTGATATTGGCCTCATAGAATGAGCTTGTAATTATTGCTTATTTTTCTATTTCCTGAAATAAATTGAATAGTATTCTGACTGGTTATCATTAAAAAGAAGAAAGTAGTCTGGGTAAAGGAATTGAGTACCAAAAATGTCTTCTATATCCAGCAGTTTTAGTCTTCAAGAAATAGACCTTGGATAAGAATAAATTAAGGGAATTAATGACAACTAGACTAGTATCACTTAAGATACTTGTTATGGTTTTATCCAGAATGTCCCCCCAAAGACTCATACTCTGGCAGGTTGGTCTCCAGAGGCATGGGGCTTTTAGAAAATGATGGAATCTTGAGGGATCTGACTCCTAATGGATTAATCCATTGCTGACTTCATAATATGAATGGATTACTAGGAGGTAGTGGAAAACTGTAGGAAGTCAGATCTAGTTGAAGGGAGTGGGTCCTTGGGGGCAGGACCTTGGGAACTATATCTTGTCACCAGCCTCTTCCTGTCCCTCTCTCTGATTCACAGCTTCCAGAAGATGAGCAACTTTCCTCTGCCAAGTCCATTTGATATGATGTTTGGCCTCACCTTAGGCACTAAGAAATGGAGCTGGCCAACCACAGAATGAAACCTCTGAAGCCAAGAAGTAAAAATAAATCTTTCTTTCTTTAAGAGTTTTCCTCTGATATTATGTCAACAGTGATGAAATGCTAAAATAATACAAAAGGGAATGCTTGAATACTTTCAGAATAAGAAGGAAGATCAAATCATCGCCAAATGTGAAAAAATAAATCTTACTAAAGAAGTAGTCATGGAGCTACTCAGATGCAAATGAGAAATAGCAAAGAATCACACAATATCAATATAGTAAAACATCAAGATGAATAAGACAGGGAGAAAAAAAACATGGAATATTCAAAACCACCAGAAGAAAAAAGAGCAAAATGACAGGAACAAGCATATACCTTTTGATAATCACCCTGAATGTAAATGATTTTAATTTTCCATATAAAAGATGCAGATTGGTTAAATGAATTAAAAATCAAGACCTAACAATATGCTGCCTACAAGAAACTTACTTCATATGCAAAAACATACACACACCTATAGTGAAAGGATGGAAAATGATGCTCTCAGAAAAGGGAATCCAACACAAAAAATGAGTAGCTACATTTATAATTGATAAAATAGACTTTAAAACAAAATCAGAAGATAAAAGAAAGTCACTATATATTGATCAAAGGAAAAATTCATTACCCTTGTAAATGTATAAGCAATAAGTCTTGGAGCACCCAACTAAAAACAAATATGAGTAGACATAAAGGGAAAGATAGAATGAATACATTTTTTGTATTTTTAAAATTTATAGTCTATATATTTATATAATCATATGTACTAATCATGTGCATTATGTACTAATCCCTTGAACAATTTGGAAAGATAGGTCACAATAAATTCAGACCAAAAACAATCTACAAAGAAACATCAGATTTACATTACACTATAGATCTGTGAGGACAAGTGCATGAAGTACTGCATACATGGCATACATTAAGGACACATGAGCCGCAAACCACTTGTAAATGTATAAGCAATAAGTCTTGGAGCACCCAACTTTTAAAAACAAATATGAGTAGACATAAAGGGAAAGATAGAATGAATACATTTGTGGTCCCAGTGCTTATTCCACGACCAGCTCCTCAATTGGTTGCTGCAAGGACAGTTGGCCAGAAATTGCATTGGTGGCTGCCTGTAATCTGCTTAGCTACTGCCTGAATATATATACATATTTACTATGCAATAAAATCAGACCTGATTCCTGCATGGTCTCTGGAGGTCTTGATTAGCGACTCTGAAGACACACTCTTCTCTACCCTGTTCTGTGGACCTCCTCGCTAGATGAGAGACAGCCCATGAATAGATCAAATGGACTTAACAAACATCTACAAAGTATTCCACCCAACAGTTACAAAATACACATTTTCTTCAGCACAGTAAATGTTTCCCAAAATATACCAAATATTAGGCCATGGAGCAACTCCTAGCAGATTTAAAAAAAAAAAAAAATATATATATATATATATATATATATATATATAAGTTGTTGATGGACCTTTATTTTATTTAATGATATGTGGTGCTGAGAACTGAGCCCAGGGCCTCACACACATTAGATGAGTGCTCTACCACTGACCCATAACCCCAGCACTTCCTACCAGATTTTTGAAAATGAAATAATTTCTTGTATTATATCTGATCACAATGAAAAGAAACTAGAAATAACTGCATAAAATACACAAACACATGCAGATTGAGAAACCTATTAAGTGAACAGTAGGTTATAGAAGATATATATATTTCTCTGAGAAAGTAATCATAAAAATTATTTTATTATAGCAATGAATAAAGAGGAAGGGAAAAAGATAGGGAAAAGGGAGGAATAGGAGAAGAAGGTTAAAGAAAAGAAGAGGAAGAAATACCTAGGAATAAACCTGAAAATGAGAAAGACTTCTACAATGCAAGTTATAAAGTATTGAAGAAAGATAATGAAGAACACATTAGAAGTTGGAAATGCCTACTATGTTCATGAATCAAGAGAACTAGTATTATTAAAATGGCCATACTATCCAAAGCAATCTACAATGCAGTGCCCAACAAAATACCAATGAGACTCTTCACAGAAATAGAAAAAAATTTTAAAAATCCATATGTCAGCAAAAAAAAAAAAGATCCAGAATAGCTAAAACAATTTTGAGAAAAAGAGAGCAATGCTAGAAACACCATTATACCTGAGAGACATAGTAACAAAACAGTATAGTAAGTGGCATAAAAAGGAGCAAATATATCAGTGGAACAGAACAGAAAACTCAGAAGTAAATACACACTCGAACTGATTATCAACAAATGTGCCAAAATATTGGAGAAAGAAAGCCTTCTTCAACAAATGGTGCTGGGAAAACTGGAATACTCCCATGTAGAAGATCAAAACTAGATCATTATCTCTTACCCTGTACAAAAATCAACTCAGGATTAAAGATCTTAATGTAAGACAGGATCCTTTGAAACTGCTAGAGAAAACATAGGGGAAATGCTTCAAGATTGTAGCAAAAGTAATGATTTCCAAGATAGGACTCCAACAGCACAGGAAATCAGAATGAGAATGAACTAGCAGGATTGCATCAAATTAAAAAACTTCTGCACAGCTAAGAATATAATCAGCAGAGTGAAGAGAAAACAAGAGAATAGGAGTCAATCTTTGCCAGTTATACATCTGACAGAGGATGAATACAGGGAAAACTTAACAAGCAAAAAGCAAGTAATATGATATAAATGGACAAATGACCTAATAGACACTTCTCAAAAGAAGACTATTCTCAAACTATTCTATTCAAGATTGTTCTCAAATGCAAGTTGCCTATAATTATATATGAAATGCTCAACCTCTTTAGGCATTACAAAAACTCAAATTAAATTTACAAGGAGATTACATCTTAACAAGTTGGGTAAGATGGTTATTCCAGTTAGAATAGGTATTATTAAAAAAAAAACACTTATGAGGATGTAAACAGAATCATATACAATGTTGTTAAGAATGTAAATTAGTACAACATCTATAGAAAACAGTATGGATGGTCCTCAGAAAATTAAAATAGAACTACCATATGACCCGGCTATACCACTGCTTGGTATTTATTCAAAATAAATGAAATCCGCAAATAAAAAAGACACCTGAATAACCATGTTTCTTTTGACACTATTCACAATAGGTAAGATATGAACTCAGCCAAGGCGCCTGTCAACAGATGCATGAATAAAGCAAATATACTATGTATAAATGATGGAGTATGATTCAGTCAAAGAAAAAAATGAATCCTGTCATTTGCAGGAAAACAGAACTGGATCTTGTTAAAGGAAATAATTCAGACACATTAAGGCAAGTATTTCATGTGTTTTCTCATATGTGGAAACTAAAAACCAGAAAAAAAGGATTATTAGGGACCAGGAAGCAGGTAGCAGGGATAGAGGAAGTTGAAAAAGGGTAGAGAGAATGATAATGCATTATACATGTATATATGGAAATTATACAATGAAACCTGTTAATTTATACAATAATATGTAATAAATAAATAAATGCATACATACATTTGAAAAAGGAGAGATTAGGACAAAGTCACACAAGAAGGAGGACCATGTGAGAACATAGGGAGAAGATGGCATATACAATAATCCAGGGAGATAATTTCAGAAGAAAACATCCTAATGACATCTGGATTTCAGCCTTACAGCCTCTAGAACTGTGAATCAATAATTTTTATTGTTCAAGTGACTCTGTCATGGCACTTTGTTATGGCAGCCCAAGCTGACTCTATATACCCCTTTCTGCAGAGGAAAAGAAAAGGTGGACTCTGCCTTCCCCAATGGCAATCTTGGCCCCATGTTCCTTCACATGGGTCTGTCACTCTGTCCAGCAGCACCTGACACCATTCTCATCATTTCATTGCTTTTTTTATAAAATCACGTAACAGCCCTAACAGTTTGAAAACTGTATGCCAGAATGAGTACAGATGGCCCAGTTCCAGAGTGAATTAAGATGAAGATGGGGTGGAAAACTTAAGGAATGCCAAAAAGTAGTAGTCAAGATAATGAATGTACAACTTTCAAAAATCCAAATTAACATGAAAACGCTATGATGAACTCCAAAATGTCAAAAAGCTAAATAAGAGCAGGATCCACTAGATGATATTAAAAACATAATCACTAAAATAGCACAAATTGCAGCCAGTAAGAATGAACTTCCTGTCCATAGGGTTGGAGTTGACCCAGAGGACTTCAACTGCCAGGAGAACAGGGAGGTATAGATACTGTCAGAGGACACACAGGGACAGGCTGGCAGCAGGGGGCCATTCAGGATTCTTCACCAATCACTATGTAAGTATTTCAGTATTGTAATAATCCACACAGCCACCTGGTTTGAGCCATGGAACACAGCCTATGAGTAGAGGTGGAATAAGTCACTGCAGAACATTCTGATGTGGGTGATGTTTATGTCTGAATAAACATCTGGCCCCAGTACAGATAAGGCATCCTTGATGTTAAGCCCACATAATATTTGCTTTTACTTTTTTTTTATAGTAGGGCTTAGTGTCTCACCTTCCAGGGTACTGGTGCTCTAACTGAACTAAAGAAAACATCTTTATCTCCCCGTATTTAGAACATTCTACAAAGGTGTAGAATACCCTTGAAGAACTATTTTCTGAATGGAAATGGTCTTTCATGGACCATTTTCATAACTTGCTGAAAGGCAAGTGCTTTCTCAGGGATTGTTTGTTGTTCTTCCAGGGTTCATAGAAAAAGAAAGAGAACTGTATTCAAATTTTAAGTCAGAATCCCCTGACCTTGGAATACATGGCAAAGATGGACTGATGAAGAACCTTTGAGGAAAGGACTTCTCTCAGAGGTGTGGGCAAGTATGAGGAGACCATTGATGGACAAACACCACCTAAAAGTAGGCTGCACATCTAGGTGTGACAGGGAGAGGCATGCTCCTGGACCTTGGCTTGAGGCTGTCATGGAAGAACAAATACCACCTCAGCAATGGTCTCAGAACTCAGCCCCTACCAGGGGCTGAGTAAATAAGAACCACAGAGGTACGATAATGAGCACCCTGGTCTCTTTCCCTTCTAGCCCACCTCTCCCCACAAGTATCTCGCACTGGGTGAAGGCAAACCACTGCCAGAGTCCAGGGAGCTAGGCTGATGCAGGATGGGGGATGGTCATAGGACACTACTGAGAGGTGTCATGCCGAAAAGAGCCAAATAGTGCAGAGTTGTGAATGTCATATGTATGCACCTGCTTCCCATTTAACCAATATCACAACAGGAGATATTAATAAACAAGGTGCTGAATGACTCTCAGTGATGATTTGTCTTTCTTTTTAGTGCAAAACATTACTATTTTTTTCCTCTATTTAAAGTGCATTTCTATGTTTAGAGTGTTGCCAAGCTCAAATAATGGTTAAAAGGATTTGTGAGATGTAAAAGATTAAAAGCAATAAAACAAACTCCCAGGATTGAGTAGTAGTATCTAACATGGAAACATTGAAAGCTTATAAAAATGCAAAGTCAAAAAAAGATGAAATGTACACATTATAGAGACAAAGAATTTAAGAACAGAAATGGGAAATTACTTCTTAGTCATTGACAGAAAATTAAAAAGAAAAAAAGGAAGAAATACAGGAAAGAAAATGATTCTTGCTGACAAAGTTAGCAAGATCAATTAGAACAAGTAGTTACGTAGTCATTGGAACAACCAGCAAGAAGGGGTTTTATAATATTTGACAACATTTAAAGATAGAGCAATGCGACTTCTTACGGGTTGAACTGTCTGTGTATTCCTAAAAGATTGTGACATCTTAACTCAGTATCAACATATATGAACTCATAAAGAAACAGGATTTTGGAGACATTCAAATTAATATGAGGACATTGGGTAGAATCCAATCCAATATGACTGTGTCCCTATAAAAAGGGGAAATTTGAGAAAATTTCTGTGACATACACCCCCCCCCCCAGTTTGAGGCACTTTGCTATGGCCACCCAAGAAAACTAGTATAGTCATTGAAAAAGAGCCATAGCTAATAGGCAAAGTAATACTCATTTGCCACTTAAGCTTCTAAGTTCTGAAACACCTTTTCTGTCATTATATTCTGATGGAAGGAGTAAGGCTTCTCTCCAGGACAAAGGTGTTTAATTAATAATCAAGTTACTGATGAAAGCTTTGTCTTCAACTGTCACTTACACAAGGAGGGACTCTGTGGTAAGAACAAGCCCAGGCAGAACTAAATTTTGATAAAATCAATCTTTTAAATAGAGATTATGATTTGGAGGAAGAGAGTGCACTCTTTGATTCACTGCATACTGTCTGCACCACCAGTCATCATTGGTAGATGTCATTTCACATTCTGGGTGATCTCTGGCACAGTCTTAAGATCATCAGCCTCAGCAAAGGTGAGGTGCTAAGCAACTCAATGAGACCCCATCTCTAAATAAAATACAAAATAAGGCTGGGGTTGTGGCTCAGTGGTTGAGTGTCCCTGAGTTCAATCCCCAGTACCAAACAAAACAATATTACATTTACTTTAATACTCTTTACCTCTTAGACTATGCATGGTATCCAGAATATGAGCAAAAGTAAAATTCATCATGGGGCCAGAAAAATAAACAGCAATAATAAAATAATAAACATAATAAGATATTTAAGAGAATGATAATCAGAAAACAATCAGCCTCCTCTATCTTCAAAGGACTAAGGAAATTGAATAGAATGTAGAGATTTCACTAGGACATGAGAAACTGTCACGTTGGTTAAAACCTATTTTACTACATCAATCCTTTGGAGGTTCTGACTTTGATATCTAAGACAAATGAACTGAAATCTGAATTTTCCTTGTAGCCATCTATTTGTTTGGATTTTTGGGGGGCTGGAACATATAATTGCCTAATCTTCTTTCTTAGTTGAGCTTATGTTCTATCCCCAAAAACTTCATTCAAAGTGCAGTTCTATTGACAAACATGACCCAGACTAGTTCACTTGGTTCTAGTGACCTCAGTTATATCTCCATTCACTTGTCACAAGTATTTCTAAATGTACGGTCAATTATGAGATTGTGTGTCTTTTTTAGTCACATTTTATTTGATTGTAATGATATTTGTCCTTTTTTGGAGAGTATGAAACATAGATTGTGTTTTCACAGGTGTGATACATAAAGTGATAATAAATACATGTTATTGTCATATTCTATCCTTTTTAGAAGAGGGAGCTATAAAGAGACCTACTCCCCTAATCTTATTTAATTTTTGAAAAATTATTAATATGAGCAAACATATGCTTCTCTAGACCTCTAAGAAGCTCTTTCTAGCTCATTCGACACAACAGACATACTCATCAACCACTATGTGCCATACCTACACTGAGTGCTGCATTGTCCCCTATAGTAAGGACAGAACATCAGAAACTGAAATAACATTTAAACTCATCTAAGAAATCTCATTTAGATTATTGCTTTCATGGGGGACAAAAACTACAATTACCTAAGCAATTCTGAGCTAAGGACATCTCCTCAACTGATTAGAGTAAGACCAAATCATTGATTATACTTTTGATATTTGGTGTCTTATTTCTTCCCAGATATATCAGGTTTATTTGAGTATCTAACCAATTTTACTGATGTTAATTTTAAGATGAATAACCCATGTATGTATAAGAAATAGGCAAAGCTGATTTTAGGGGTAAACAGAAAGAATCATGGAAGGCTATAGAAGGCCTGGTTTACCACTTGTCTGCACCCTGCAGACTTCTTAAGCCCCTTTATGTAACTTTATTAACTATAGATTCTTTGCTTTATTAGAGAAGTTTATCACACAATGATGAATGTCAAATGTGTTTGGATATACTTGTGTCACTTTATTTTGTATTCTGTTTCTTAATGCTTCCTTCCTGCATTCTTTGTTTTCTGTTTGCCATCTGGCTGGATTTCACAGTGTAAGCATTAATATAACAAGGTAGTATGATTCTTTAAAAGGACATTTCTTGCAATACATTCCAGGCATTAAATTAAAAATTCCAGCTGTTGCAATAATGAATTTGTAGAGAACTTCCTTTGATTTTTCTTGAATTTCTTGATTATTAAGTAATCCAAAGCATTACTTTGGGATGATTAAACATCTTTGTTATATGCTGATTGAGCACTTACGTGAAAGTTCACATACTCAATAAGTGTGGGAAGAGCCAGCAGTCAACCTTGACATAACTGTTTAGAAAGTAATGGCTGTCATAAACCAGCCCAAGATGGAAAGATAAAGCAAAGGATCTTGGGGATGGAACCTAGAGAAGTTTTCTTCTGGAATAAAAGTTGGCTTCATGCAGTGTTACTTTTTAATGAAAGGAAACAAAGGAAGTTCTCTACAAATTGACTCTGGTTCAGAGGAGCTATGTGGAATATATAATTAATTGTATATAATTGGGGCTGGGGATGTGGCTCAAGAGGTAGCGCGCTTGCCTGGCATGCATGCGGCCCAGGTTCGATCCTCAGCACCACATACCAACAAAGATGTTGTGTCCGCCGAGAACTAAAAAATAAATATTAAAAATTCTCTCTCTCTCTCTCTCTCTCTCTCTCTCTCTCTCTCTCTCTCTCTCTTCTCTCTCACTCTCTCTTTAAAAAAATTGTATATAATTATATAACTAATTAGAATATGCTAGAAAGCCAACTTGGTTATTCAAATGCAAATTCATGTTTAGGCTAAATGTTAAAACATAATTTCATGTTTAGCCTAAATGTTAATATTCATCTGTAATATTGCCTTACAATTATACATTTACTTATACTTCAAGATTATCCCCAAAATCATCACCTGGAAGGGGATATAGATTTCATTTTAAAATCTAATAATCCATTTTCTCATGCCAGTGGCTTCTGTTAATACCTATGAAGAGAATGATAGTTACAGACCCAGTCCCAGCTTTGAATTTGTCAGCCTCATTATGAATCCTCAAGTACACCAAAAACATACCAGGTGTAAAATCAAACAAACGATCCCACACCTGATCCTTTGTGTGTAGGGTATGATTATCTCACCAGTAGTCTAAGGCAGACCCAGTAGAATTCCTGACATCTTTGTCTCCCAATAGCCAGTTATTCCAGTCCTCTTCTAAGGCTGCTTCCAATCCAGCCATGTAAGTATTTTTCCTCTGTTATCATCCAAATCCAAGTGACCTGTTCTTGACATCAACTGGAGATACGAGCATCTACTTTTGATGCCACCCACTCTCCACATGCAGCCAGGGTAGCTTTCTCAAAAATGTGTATCAAATTTGTTGATGTATTGCTTAGTGCTGCTGCAGGAACCAGGGAGATCACACCAAATATTGCCAGACTGTCCTTGCCAACTCCTATCATGTGGCCAGGGTACACCTGGCAGAAATCCATTGAAATCAAAGGGGACTGAGGTCAGAGATTTGGAGTGGAGAGAAACTTGCTTTCCCTTTCAGTCTGATGGCTTGCACAATCAGCTGAGGAGGATTTGGGAGCTAAACAGGTGGACATAATTGCATTTGAGGACTGAGCCTTGAAAGGCCATAGTTGATGGTGGAATGCCCAAGACCTATCACAACCTCTCCACCCAGGAGATTCTATAAGTAGAATTCTCAGAAGTCACCTGAGATACAGACCCTAGAGCATCTGCCAGGCCCTAGGGGTGTGTTCTCCTAATTTCAGAGTAGTAGACTCCACCCAAAAAAGTTCAACACAGAGTTTGACGTCAGCCACCAGAGTTTCCCATTTAGAATTCAATATCAGCCCCAATCTGGGGATGCATCAGTCTAGTCTGTCCTAACCAAACTTCAACAGACAGTACTTACCATTCAATCCTACCTTGTGAGGCTGAATAATCAAGAGCTATTTAAATAAGCTTTGAATCTAGGCCACTCCAGCAGCAGTCTGTCAAGCAATACAAGAGTAAGGTTTGCATCATCTGCCCAGCCTTTGCTCTCTCTAAGGGTACATTTCTCTTGCTTTCCTTTCCCATTTTCTTCCTTATTAATGAAATGTATTTTTGCCATCTTTTAAAACTAGTTAGTTTATATAATTCTTGCTTATCACACAGCCACAGCAGAGAGAAATAACAGAAAGACCTCAACATAAGACACTCCTATACACTCTTAGAATATACAGAGTTGTCAAATGTAGAGGAGCAATCATGGAGGGTATGTCTATACCCTGATATATGCAACATAATTGTCGGGTCTACTAGAAAGATCCTGTGAAATCTACAGAGAAAGGGGAATTCTCAAGCTCTGGCATACTACACAACCTTGAATGTTTGCTTTGATGACTAATAATCACAAAAAATTAGCAGAGTAATTACATGACAAAAACCACTGAGAAATATATTCAACAATCTACAACAACCTGATATCCTAGAATATCTTGCTAAGAGAAAGCTGGGCTTAAGAATATCCTCAAATAAAAGTGGAAGAAAATCCCAGACTATCAGATATACAAATCTCAAAATAAGAATACAAGTGATAGCAAAAAACAATGTAGGGGCTGTGATTGTGGCTCAGTGGTAAAATGCTTGCCTAGCATGGGTGAGACCCTGGGTTTGAGCCTCAGTGCCACATAAAAATAAATGAATTAATTAAAGATATTATATCCAACTACAACTTAAAAATAAATATTAAAAAAACAAACAAATAACAATGTAATAAGACACCTCTTAAGGTCTGTAATACACCAACAAACTCCAAAAGTATCAAAGAGGATGAAATACTGGATTAAAAAATGTATTATTCAAAAATTAATGGATCTGGGGGGTGGGAGTGCAGCTCAGCAGTAGAGCCCTTGCCTTGCATGTACTGGTTTCCAGTCTCAATGAATGAATAAAATAAAGGCCCATCAACATCTAATATATTTTTTTTAAATTAATGAATTTTAAGATGATGCAAAAAATTGAATGAATTAAGCACATCAGTACAAGAGGATATAAAAAATTCAATGGTGAGATAGAGATATTGAAAAAGAACTAAAGAAATCTTGGATATGACAGACACAATTAATCAAATAAAAAACTGAACTGAATGTGTTTCCAATATATTAGATTAAGTAAAAGACAGAATTTCATAGCTTGAAGATCATGTGGACATCACACAGTATTTAAAAATAATAAGAACATTCAGACAGTATTTAAAAATAATAAGAAACTACAATCATAATTTACAAGAACTCTGAAACAATATTAAGAGATCAAACTTAATGCTCAGACATTATAGAAGGATCAGAGATACAAGATCATGACAGTGATATAACAGCAGAAAAATACCTGAAGCCTTGGGAATGAGATGAACCTCCTGACACCAGAAGCATTTAGAACCTCAAATACACCAGACCAGAAAAGAACTTCTTCTTTTTCACACCCTATTATAATTACAATGTCAAAATTTTAGTTCAAAGAAAGGATTTTAACAGATACTAGAATTTCAAAAGCCAAGTCACATTTACAGAAAAACCAACAGTCAATTTCTTAAGAGAAACCCTAATGTCCAGGAGGACTTGGAATAATGTATTTCAAATTCTGAAAGAAAATAACAGCCAACTAAGATCACTATCTCCAATAAACCACCAGAATGGTAGTATCAGAAATGAAGAAGAAATAAACATCTACTAAGATGAGCATTAATGAAAAAAAAATCATTACTACTATGGGTGCATTGTAGAAGATACTTAGAAGAATTCTACATATAGAAGATTAAAAACAACTGAGAGATCTTGGATAAGAATAAATTACATTAGAAGTGTGATTGAACATGTAACAATTAGGATAGAAGCAAACATTAAATGTAAATCAAAATGACAAGAAATAACACATTCCTCCTATAATAACGCTGAATATAAATGGTCTCATTTCTACAAAAAATAGACATAGAGAATATAAATGGTCTCATTTTTACAAATCATAGACATAGATTGTGAGATGGAACTAAAAAAACAAGTCCCAATTACCATTGCCTGCAAGAAACACATTTATGGTCAAGGATATTCACAGGCTAAAAGAAAAAGAATGAAAAATGACATTTCATGTAAATGACATCTGAAAGCAAGAAGGAATATCTATTCATATCCAACAATGCACATTTCAAGCAAAAAATAGAAGAGAAAAAGAAGGTCACCACATACTCGTAAAGGAAAAAAATCATGCCATGGTCCTGGGCTTCTCAGAGAGATGAGAGGGTATCAGTGCCCTGCGGGACCTGAAAACCACCATTGAAGCCACCATGCTGGCCTGCCCAAGATGTGTATACCTAATAACATAAAACACTATGCAACATAAAGGTTCATATAGGCCCCAGTATAATAATACCAGATGATTCCAATGTATCTCTTTCACTAATAGATAAGTCTTCCAGACATAAAGTTAACAAAGATACTACAGAATATTTCATCTAACAACTGCTGAATACACTTTTTTTTTCAGTTTTCACCAAAATAAATCATATTTTAGGCAATAAAGCAAGTGTTAGCAGATAATGAAAATATTGAAATATTTCCATGTATCCTATTCTAATGATAATGGAAAGACATTAAAAATTAACAGCAAGTAGAAAACCACAGAAACTATACAAAGACATGGAGATTGAGCAATACACATTTTAATGATGATTTGATCAACAAAAGATTCTGAGAAGAAACTGAAAAATTCTGACTCAAACAAGAATAGAAATATAACATACTGTGGGCTAAAGAAGCTGCTGCAGCAGCCTCCAGGAGACATTGACATCTGGTGTCCCTGGAGGCCAGGGGATCCTCCAGCAGTGGCATTCAGGGCCTTGTGGCTGCCAGGTGTTCCAGTGCTCACCCCCTCTCCTCAGATGTGCTGTGTTCACCATGGAAGGGCATTGCTGTCATAGGTCTCCAGGTGCCATGGTTCTGGGCTCTCCAGAGAGATGAGGGGGTAGCAGTGCCCTGCAGCACCTGGCAACCAATGCTGAAGTCACTGTGTCAGCCAACTTGAGGTGACCATCCTCTGCTCAAGATGTGCACAATGTTGGGCTGACACTGCTGGTGTTCCTGGCCACACTGGTGATAGTCCTTACCATATCAAGGCCATATATGACAAGCACAATGTCAACACTGCACTGAATAGGAAAAACCTGAAAGGATTTCTTCTAAAATCAGGAACAAGACAAGGATGTCCACTGTCACCACTCCTATTCAATATAGTTCATGAAACTTTAACCCCAGCAATTAGGCAAGAAAGGGAAATAAAAGTGGTTCAGATAGAAAGGAAGAAAGTCAAATTACCCCTGTCTGCAATGATATTAACCTAAACTTAGAAGATCTGAAAAGCTCCACCAGGAAACTTCTAAAGCTGATAAACTCAGAAAATTAACAAGATACAAAATCAACATATAGAAATCAATCACTTTTCTATTCAGTAGTGATGAATCTGCTGAAAAAGAAATCAGGAAAAATTTTTTATTAATGATAGCTTCCAAGAACATAAAATAGTTAGCAACAAATTTAACCAAAAAAGGTTAAAAACTTCTATAAGAAAAAATTACAAAAAAAATGAAAAAAAAATCCAGCTGAAAAAGATACCAAAAGATAGAAGGACCTCCCATGTTCATGGTTAGGGAGATTTAATATTGTTAAAATGGCCATATTACCAAAATCAATCTGCAGATCCAATGCAAGTGCAATAGAAATACCAATTTCTTTTCAAAACTAGAAAAAAAATCCTTATATTTATCCAGAAGAACAAAAGACCTGGATAGTCATAGAAAATCTGAGCAAAAAGATTAAAGCTGGAGGTATCACAATGCCTGACTTTAAATTATACTACATAGTCATAGTAATCACTTTGGTACTGGCATAGAGACACACAGACCAATGAAACAGAATAGAAGACACAGAAACAAACCCACACAGCTACAGAAATCTGGTTGACAAATGTGCCAAAAAGTTACATTGGAGACAAGACAGCCTCCTTAACAAGTGATGCTGGGAAAACTGGATATTCATAAGATTGAAAATACATACCTATCTCTCTCTCTGTACAAAAGTCAACTCAATTGGACCAAAGACCTAGGAATAAGACCAGAAACTGCAACTGACAGAAGAGTAAAAAGGAAAAGCTACAACATACAAGTATAGGCAATGATTCCCTTAACAGGATTTCTACAACTCAGTGAATAAGAGCAATAATTTAGATGGCATCAAACTAAAACATCAAAGGAGACAGCAAAGGAGACAATTCATTGCACAAGAACAGAATCTACAGAAAGGAAGAAAATCTTTGCCAGTTATTCTTCTGGCAAAAGATTAATATCTCTAATATACAAAGAACTAAAAAAACTTAATATCAAAACACCCATTTTAATAAGTGGGCAAAAAAAAGATAAACGGACATTTCTCAAAAAAGTAAAAAATTGTCAAAAATTATATTTAAAAATGTGTTTGTGTATTTATAAAAAATTAAAAATATATATTTATAAAACACATTTAAAAATATAGTTGCCTTGAGACAACTATAGTCATCGGGGAAATGGAAATTAAAACTACACTGAGATTTCACTCCATTTGGAAAGACAGCCATCAAAAATAAAAATAACAATAAATGCTAGCAGAATGGGGGGGGAGGAAAGAACTCTCATACACAGTTTGTAGGAATGTAAATTAGTATAGCCACTATGGGAATCATTATGGAGATTCCTCTCAAGATTAGGAAGGGAATCATCATATCATCCAGCTATACCATTTACTCCTCAGTATTTATCCAAAAGAATTAAGGTCAGCATATTATAGTGATCCAGGCCTGTTCATGTTTGTAGCAGCATTACTCACTATTGTGAACTGTGAATTACTGTATGAATTACCAAGTTAGGAACCAGCCTAGGTATCAGTCAGTAGATGAATACATAAAGAAAATGTGATATATAGACATAATGAAGTTTTATTCAGCCATAAAGAATTACAAAATTATGTCATTTGCAGGAAAATGGATGGAATGGGACAGCATTTTGTTAGACAAAAGAAAGTAGACTCAGAAAGTCAAGAATCATGTTTTCTCTCAAATGTGGAATATAGTAAGAAAAAAAAGAGAACTCATGAAAATAGAAGGGAGAATAATAAGGAAGAGGAAGGAAATGAGGGGAGGAGAAGGAAGGAGGAAAAGAGGGTACTGAGGATTTAAATTTATGAAATTATAATGTGCATATACAAACATACCACAATGAAACCACTATTCTGTGTAATTTTTATGTACTAATAAATAAAATCAACACTTAACAAATTGGCAGTCATCTAATGCAAAATAGAGGAAAACTCCTAGATACACAGGATCCTGGACATACCTGTATAGTTGCTTTCTATAATCTTGAAACAATCACGTCAAAGCCTGTTGCTGGCATTCATCTGCCTGTGTGTAGGGCATGATGTGAGATCTTGGAGATCCTGAAAGGGTAAAGTTTCTAAACTGGAAGGCTTGAATTAAAATGTAAAAGATTAGGTATTATTGAGTTCCTCTGTTACACCCAGATTCCTGAGATAGTTAAGACAACACCCTACTAGCCATTTAGCCTAGGGCCCTGTGCAGTTTGTCACAGGGCCCAAACCAATCAGTTTGAATGTGTACCCCACTTAGGAATGACCAATCACCCCTGCCCGAGCTGTTCCCGCCAATGAATTTGCCAATCACGTCTCAGAGTTGTTGTTCAACTTCCCCGTGCCTCATGATGATTTGTTCTGATGTATGCAAAGCCCACCGCCCTCTCCAAAAAGTGTACTTAAGCTCTGCTTGACCTTTGCTCTGGGCTCTGGGCTGTTCTCCTTTCTTGAGTGGGCACAGAGTCCCAGCGCGCTGGAATGGATCCCCAATAAATCCCCTTTTGCCAATTGCATGGAGTAAGTCTCTTGTGTGGTCTCTCCCTCCGACGTTCCGCCGGACCCCCTTTACATTTGGTGCATTGGCATCACCGGACAGGGAGACCCTAACAACGGACTGCTTCAGGGGGTAAGTAAGGCGCCTTTCTCTCTCTCTTTCTCTCTCACTCTCTCTCTCTCCCTCCCTCCCCTCTTTCTTCTTTTCTTTTCCTTTTCTCCTCCTTGTTTTTCTTTCGTGATCGCTCGGGTTCAATTTCTGGTTTAGTGGAGAGCATAAGCTCCCAGAGAGCATCTGTCTTTTGCGATCGCTCTTTTGCGATCGCTCGGGTTTTGGTGTCTGGCTCAATGGCGGGCGTGAGCTCCAGAAAGCATTCGGGTTCGGTTTCTGGCTCAATGGCGGGCATGAGCTCCCAGAGAGCATTCGGGTTCGGTTTCTGGCTCAATGGAAGGCATGAGCTCCCAGAGAGCATTCGGGTTTGGTTTCTGGCTCAATGGCAGGCATGAGCCCCCAGAGACTGTGAGGTCTCAGAGCCTTTCTGGTTTTGGGTTGGTAGCGTGTGGTTTCCAGTGGAAAACGTGAGTTTTCCCTGACTGTGGCTGGCTGTGGCGGACAGACGTGTCATTGGAGTCACAGGCCATGTTCTCCAGAGGGACGCCCTGGAGGACTTGGGGAGGGACGAAGGTGCCCTCATCTGGGGGGGGCGAAAAGGCCCCCCCATCGGTGCTGCCAACCCGTCTGGTTATGCCGGCTACTCTTTGTTTACTGTCTGGGTTGAGTTTACTGTCTTTAATCTTTGACTCTGAACTCATGTTAAACGTTTATTGTGTGTGTCCGTGTTTGTGTTACGTTTGTATTGTCTCTCTGCCTTTCAGAATGGCCCACCCTCGGAGTTGAATGGCCCCCAGGAGAGTCCCTCCATCTCTCTCTTTAATCTGCAAAGTCAGAGATATTGTCTTTCAGCCAGGGCCGCATGGCCATCTAGATCATGGCTTCTAACCTTTCAGGACCTCTGCAAATCTCTTCCTGCATGGGTGGGGTCTGCGGAGTTTGCTGGGAGGATTTCACCCAGTGTTAGGGCGGATCTGTCCTGTCCCTGTTCCTCCTGGCCCCTCCACCCACCTGTCCTTTCCGCCCCTTCACTGTTTCCTCTCCCCCGGAGGGGGGGGGTGCTCTAGTGGGCGGGGTTGGAGGTAAGGTCGGCGGGAACCACCCCTCCCCCTCCTCTGCTGGCGACCATTTCCACCAGAGTGGGGTGGGTGGGTCAGAGATGGAGTCAGCAAGGGACTGCCCCCTCCCTCTGACCACCTGGTGAGTGGGGGAAGGTGGCTAGGGGCACCCGGCCCTTTCCCTCCCTTGTGGAGGCAGAAGGGACCAGGTCCCCAGAGTCTGAGTCCTTCATTGCTTGGGAATACAGCCCCAAGGTGGGTGGTAAACTTTGCTCCCCTTTGTTAAACAAAATTAGGAAAACAATGTTTTCTTTCCCTCCCTTAGTTGGCTTGAGTGAAAATAGAGATGCCTGCTGATTAAATTGGTGTTAATTGGCTTTGGGGGATGGGAATCAAATTTTCAGTCACAAAGTTTGACACTCCCAAGGGGGCTTTTAAGAAATCCCCACTTTGCTTTCTTGGGGAAGCCTAGCACTCAAAATAACTGCAAGCAGAGGATGAGCATTTTGGGAGCTGGCTACTAAAAAGTTAGAAAAAAAAATATGCCTAGTGCCTAAGGTCAAACCAAACTGGAGGAAAGCTAATCTTGCAAGTGAAAGGGAAAACTGAGGAATTCCCAGCAGCTGCCAGAGCCTTTTTCGCTTTGGGGAAATTTCCTCATTTTTTTCTCTGCACTGTAAGGATTACTACTCCACCTAAATGCAGTAAGTCAGTCACACTGAGAATTTGACCTTGCATGTGTGTTTGAGAAAGATGACCCTGCTCAATGACCAGGGTGGATCCAGGATTAGGGTGTATCCTGCAGGTTTTAGGAAGTATGCGGGTTTAAGATAATTTGGGTTTAGGGTGTTCCCGGTTTAAGACAACAGGGGTTTTAAGGAAGATGAAGGTTAAAGATTATTGTTGCTGGGATTAGGGTGCTCCTGCTGCTTGTTCCCATTGAGTTCTGGTGAGATTAAAATGGGAGTGGGAAAAAGCCTCATGGAGTAGGTGAATTGGTGGCAGAACATGGATTTCCCCAGAACCTGTTTGTGTAGAGGCCAGTGTGAGTTCGGGAATAAAGGATTGCTGTTTGAATCTACAAGGTGTGTGGTGGCTCATGATTCGGTGCCAAGCCGAGACATTGGCAGCCCCTATGTGAGGACATCTTGTCCACTCATGGGAAATCTAAGGTGACACTGATAGGAGTCATAATTAAATGGAAGTTCAAAACCTGGAAAGATTTTTTTTTTTCCTTATCTGGTCTGTTATAAAGGTTATTATAGATTGTTTCTTGGGGATAATCTAGGCTAAATGTGTGTCTAAAAGACGTTTCATTGTAACATCTGGTATCTAAATGAGTTTGAAGCATTGTATAATCTTACAGTTAAAAGTTAGGGTTAGGTAATTGTTTAGTTTGTGGTTTCAGACAATTCATGCCAGAGAACTTAAATACTTAGGATAGAAAATTAAAAGAACTCTACTTCCAAGTTGGCAAGTAACTCCCAAACATTCAGTTTTATTTTTTCATCAATTTTTGAACTGGGTAGCCTAAGGAGATTTCACTAGGTATACAGTGCATTGATTTGGGCAAGGATAGTAAATTATGATTTGGTATCTGTTTCTCTGTGTGTAAGATTTAGGGAAAAATATGTTAAATTACAATGTTGGTCTGGCTTATTAAAATGACATTAGATAATTAAATAATAACAGTCTTGGAAATTATCAAAGCTTAATTTCAGATATGCATGTTAGTGTGTGGTTCTCTTTTTAAAATTTTTCAGGCAAATTTAATGTAACTTAATGCTACTCTAGGAACTTCAGAACAAGGAAAGTGGCTTAGAGGACCTAAAGAAATTTCTTCTGATGGTAGAGATCCTATTTCTAGTTTTATGTGAGCAAATTTTTCTAGTGTAAAAAGATATAAAATTTTGGGAATTGCTTCTTAAATTTGTATCATAATTTTCAACATCCAAACCTGGAAATATAATTTAAGGTTAAAATGTCTTAGGCCTAAAGTGTCTGCTCAAAATAGCAGTTTTTCCCTGCTCCTTCCAGACCTTAGCCAGGGGTTAAGCTGATATGCAAACAGAAGCAGCTTGGAGCTCAGGCCCAAGGGAAAAAAAAAAGTGTAAAAGTGTCTTTTTATCTGAACTCAAACTAGACCAAACCAAAAAGTAAATTGTATGGTATTTACTAACTACTGGCCAGTCATCTTTTTTTAGGACTCTTTCTTTTTCTTAGATTCTGTTTTTTTTTTTTTTTTTTGAGCTTGTGATTCTGATCCTACAGACCTAGGTTAATGTTTTTCTGATCAGTAGAGTTTTTTGGAACATTGCAATGGAGATTTTATCTGCGAAAAGCTACAAGGCCTTCACTATTGTTATGTGTGCAAACTCTTGTTATGTGTTGTATGCCGGTATGTCTGTATGTGTGTATGTCCATATATCCTGCAGTGATATGACAACTGACAGATGAGGAGCGCTCATGAAAAATTAAAAATGGATCCAAATATCTTTAATTCACGTGATTCAAATGGTTCAATTTAGATTGGGTAAACAGATAAAAGTAAAGATGTCTTTAAAATTAAACTTATAAGTTTCTCTAGGTGTTCAAAAAGGCCCTAATAAGATGTTAACTCTGCTTAAATTCAAAAGTTTGCAAGTATTGTTTCAAGATGTGAACAGAAGGACATTAACAGATGAAAAAGAGAAACTAGAAGGTTCTAGGTATGGATTTAATAGAGGGAAAATGTGTTTCTCGATAAGAGTTTAAGTAAATAAGAGGGTTTAAGTAAGTGATAAAGAAAGTCTGTGTAAGTTGGTTATAAGTGTAAGTTTTAGAACAGGTAATCTTTCAGAAATTAAACAGCTGATTAAACAAGTGCTATTGTTTTAGAGAATTGTGCTATGTTATTTCTTTAAAAGCCAAACTTGGTTAGCATAAAATCATCAATGCAATTGTGATGTTACTAATGTGTTCATATCTTCCAGGTATACAAGTCTGTAAGGTAGAAGCTTTACAAACTGGTGTTCTAAAGTTGTATGGTAATTTTAGGTTCAAAGAAAAAAAAAAAACATGTTGGAGATTCAATTATATCATTTGTGTTCTATAACTGGACTTGTTATCAGTAAGATATATAAAGTTCTATGTTGCTTTCTACACTGAGACACAATTTGAATGTATTTTTAAGTTAATGAGAGCCTAATCTGGGTAAAGGTTTTATTGTAAAACACAGAAGTACTTTTCTACTTTTCTACAAAAGGTTAAAAGCTTTCGGCCTTTCTTTAATTCTTGTTTTAGATGTGATATTATGTTGTGTTTGCTCAAGTTCACAACAATTTATGTAGGCTTTGTAAAATGATGTCTAAAAAGCAAAGATCAGCTTCAGAACTATAGTATTTAAGACTGTTTCTGTCAAGTGTGTCTGTATCTGCCAAGAGAGACTGCATGAAGAGCCCCACCTTGAGATAAGGCTCTATGTCCCATCTCACTGTATGTGAAAGTGACTATGAAAGAAGTAGGCCAGATTTCTGTGCATTTAAGGTTGTGTCCAAAAGTTGGTTTTTGTCACAATTGCCAGGATCTCAAACAGGGGATTACAATGTATAACTCTGCCAGAATTCAAGGTAGCTATTACATAAACTAAATATGTTTTTATCCTAGTTAGTTTTGTTTTGTAGTTTGCTTTTAGATGGTCTAAGGATTGCCTGTTAATGTTTTAAAGAGGTACTGCTTTAAGAACTCACAACCTGGCTTAAGATAAGGAGTTATCACCTACAGAATAGAGAGATAGGTACTAAAGCCCAGTACTTAGTATAAGGCTGTTGAAGTTTATTTGCTGGATGTTTAAGATTAAGTTTTAAAATTAAAGTTAAATTAAAGGGTCCAAGAAAACCAATATTTGGCTCTTGCCCTCTGAGTCAGTCTGAATCAGGGATAGGGTCTTCTTCAAAGGGCTCTGCAACTCTAGGCCACATAACCTCCTGATCAGGGAGATTAATGAGACCAGTGGAGGACAGAAAGCCAATCAGTGCATTTGCTGTGAAGAGGAGGGTCATCAGAGAAGGGAGACATCCCTGATGCTTCTGAGGGAAGGCACATGGTCAAGCAAGGCCTGGACCCATCCTAGCGCAAATGGCACTAGCAGAACTGAGAAGCTTCTGTGAAGTTCCTGAGGACTCCCAGGAGATTCAACTGACTATTAATAATAGATGGAAACAAAGTCAGTTTGACTTGCTTCATATTAAACACTTAGCAAAGACGGTCGAAGCCAAAACATAGCTATTCCTGTTAAATGTAACTTCCATAATTAAGTAGACTGGAGGCTACAAAAGAGATTCTTAGACAGAAATGCCTGGTAACTGTCAAAGGGACTGTTAGAGTAGTTTTAGTCTAAGGCCTTTATTTCTAACCAACGCAGGTAGGCTTGATGTTTGCTAGTATGGTTATCCAGCCCTGAGTAGCAGAATAAAAGATTTCTCTATTAGACACAGAGGACAGTAAAAGGATTTTGCAGGATCAGATGGCATTAAATTATTAGACTATATCTTAAGGGAAAAGACATCTGTAACCCTAAATGTTAGTTGTTGTGTTGACATCCCTGACATTTCTGACAATGTGACAAATATCCTTAAAGATTTACATGCTCAGATAGAAGCCATGTCCTCAGCGACTTTGTCATGGAGACAGTATTTTAGCTCCTGGTTCTTTGTATTTCCTGGTGAAAAACATTGTTAATCTTTGTCTTGGCCATTATACTCATTGGCATATTTCTGTGCTGTGGCATTTCTTGCTGCATCAATCTGGTTCCAGTACTAATGAATTCTTTTTTCTCTTATAGACGACCTATCACTCGAATGGCCCTCCAGCCCATTACTTCTCAATTTGACTTTTAGCATGGACCACTCAATAGACCCGATATTTTTAAGGGGGACTCCAAACTGCTTGCCCCACACCATCCCTTTTCAGCCTGAAGAAGCCAGAGAGATCATCTTCGTCCCCCTTCCTCACAGCAGTAAGGAGTTCCCAAATTAGAGGGAGAAATGAAGCTAGATTTAAAGCTAGGTAGTCAGTGTAGTGAAATTGGGGTCTAATAATGAGTGAAATCTAAAATGGAGGCCATGCTAAAAATGATTCCAGGAAACACAGGACAACGCGTGGTAATCTGAAGGCAATATGCTCCACTGACAGAGATGAAAAATGAGACTCCCCAATAATTATGATGCATTACTTTTAAGATTAAAAGTAGTCAGAAAAAGGAGTGGGGAATGAAAGGGTAAAGTTTCTAAGCTGGAAGGCTTGAATTAAAATGTAAAAGATTAGGTATTATTGAGTTCCTCTGTTACACCCAGATTCCTGAGATAGTTAAGACAACACCCTACTAGCCATTTAGCCTAGGGCCCTGTGCAGTTTGTCACAGGGCCCAAACCAATCAGTTTGAATGTGTACCCCGCTTAGGAATGACCAATCACCCCTGCCCAAGCTGTTCCCGCCAATGAATTTGCCAATGACGTCTCAGAGTTGTTGTTCAATTTCCCCGCGCCTCATGATGATTTGTTCTGATGTATGCAAAGCCCACCGCCCTCTCCAAAAAGTGTACTTAAGCTCTACTTGACCTTTGCTCTGGGCTCTGGGCTGCTCTTCCTTCTTGAGTGGGCACAGAGTCCCAGCGCGCTGGAATGGATCCCCAATAAATACCCTTTTGCCAATTGCATGGAGTAAGTCTCTTGTGTGGTCTCTCCCTCCGACGTTCCGCCGGACCCCTTTTAAAATCCCCAAAATGATGTTAGTGCTCTTTTTTGGTGGAGACTTGAGTTTCAGCTTTGAAGATTCAGTGAGCTGCTGGATGGCAACTTTAGTGATCTGATTGATGCTGTTCAACTCCAGCAGGTCTGTATCTGAAGAAGAGAACATCTTGCTGACAGGCATACCATGACACAAGATGGCCTCAATGGAGTGTCCTTCTTGATGACCTTCACCTGATGGACATCTTCAGCAGAGACTCAGAGCTCAGCTGGGACAGCCTCCCCATATTACAGTGAGGCTTGGTCTTCATGGCAGTGACATTAGTGACCACAGTCCCACATGGAATCACAGTGTGGTCCTTTTCTATCTTGGCAGCAGCAACAGGGGGAGGGGTTTGACAAGATTTGAAGTCACTGGGTTCTATGTAAGGAAACTCTTCAGCTACTGATCCCAGCCCCAAGCTGATGAGGGTGGGCCAGTGAAAAGTTCTGCAGCCTGGAAAACTGCTTCTTGAATAGGTCCAGAGAGACAGTGGTCATGGCCAGCAGACCTCTGAGGACCACCAGTCCTCTGCAATCCGCAGGTGTAACTCCCTGTACTTGGTGTTCAGCTCAAAAAGAAACTCTTCCTTCCAAATGAGGTGAATAGTGTTCTTGGTTAGGGTGCTGGTGAATCTCTGGACAGGATCATTTAGCTGGGCAATGCACATAGGGTTAATAGTACTTGAAGCACCAAGATCATTTTGCAGTGAGGCCCTGATATTCTTCACTGCTGCAGTCTGGCTGGGCACAAAATCACCAGCCACTCAAGCAGGAACAAACTTTATTTCCAAAACTCCCGTGAATGCCAGGCATGCGGCCCTCCCCCAGGACACACTACACCAACAGAAAATCCCTCCTCCGGAATCGGGAGTCCCGGGAGAGCTCCAAAGTAGCAGGCCTAGGCAGACAGCAGGGGTCTAAACTCCAATTGAATGCAAATCTTAACATCATCATCATCATCTCAATGGCTTGCTGGGGTCACCTTTCAACCAAAAATGCCATGCATCATTCCTTCTTGGCTATGGCTCTCTCAGCACTTCACCTGTGGTTTTAGTTCATGAGTCTTTGGAGGTTTAGGAGGACAGGATTCCTGAATACTACATGAAATGTGCTGTGGATTCTGAGCCTCTTTTACATCTATAGGCGTGGTGCTCAGAACCACTGATAGAGAGGCAGAACTCACCAGGTTTTTCAAAATATCCTTGAGGGTTTCAAGTATTGCATTTGTCTCACCCACCTGGCCCTCCCTTGGTGCTCTAGGCTGGATCTGGATGGTCACTTCTGGTACATGGATGCAGGACCACCTAATCTGATGTCTTCTCTCTTTTCTTTCTTTCCTGGAGCTCCAGGAAGAGCTGCATGTCATACATCTGATGTCTGAGCCCACTGCTGAGGATGCTGCGCTGACCAGGAACTGATGGTTCTTGCCTACCATGTTACAGGTCACCACCTTCTCCTGGGCTCACTGGACCATGCTGGAGACTTCTCCAACTACCAGTTCCTGGAGTTGTGGCCACTGATCCTGCTGAAAGGAGAGCTGCAGGGGGTCCCTTCTCCTTTTGACCTCATGTTTCAGGGTGACCATCCAGGCTGCCTTCCACTTTTTTCTTCAGCTGTTCAGAGTCAGGATCTAAGAAAGCAGCCCATCTGACTCCAGGCACTGCTTCTCTTTGGGCTCTGCCCACTGTTGTGGCAGCAAGTCACCCCCTGGCCAGCACCCACTGCATCAGGTAGAGGCCCCCCATGACCAGGGCCAAAATGAAGAGTAATATCTACATGAACCACTGGATCTCACCAATCCAGCAGCCTAGCAGGGCCATGATGTTGGCTCATACCCTGCCTGCCTTGCCCTAACTTTCTGGAGTAGTCCCTGTTCCAGGACTCATACCTGGCCAGCAGCAAACTTAGGACATCTGCTGGTGGCCAGCCTGTGGCTAAAGAGGGCACAATGGCCCCCAAATTGGAGAGGTGTAGAGCCCTGAGGCCCAGTGAGGGGAGCAGGGAGGGAATACACTGCTGGAGCCAGGAGGCCATGGTAGGGAATGGTCAGTACGCCTGACTAGTGCATCTCTATTCATCCTTTTATAAATTGAACTTTCTATCATTCTTATGAATAATTCATGAGTGAGATTTCATGAAAGCACCATCAAACAACAACATGCTTTATAGAACTACAAAAAAATCTGCAAAGAACAAAAGACCCTGAATAGCAAAAACAATCCTGAGCACACAGCATTGCTGCAGACTTCACGATACTCAACTTAAAAATATCCCACAGAGCCATAGTAACAAAAACACCATGGTCCTAGCATAAAAGCAGACATGTAAACAAATAGATGGAATAGGTGGCACAGAAACCAACCCACACAACGCAGCCATCTGATTCTTAACAAAGGTAATAAAAACAAGTCCGCGAGAAAAGACAGTCCTTTTAACAAATAATGCTGGGAAAAGTAAACATTCACCTGTAGAAGACTGCAACTAGATCCCTATTTCTCACCTATGTCAACTCAAAATGAATCAAAAACCCTAACAAAATACCTGAAACTTTCAAACGACTAGAAGAAAACACAGGGAAACACTCCAAGACATTGGAACAGGCAATGACATCCTGAATAGAATTCTTGTCTTCTCTCAGGAAATAATAGCAAGAATCAACAAATGAGACTGCATCAGTTTAAAGAGCTTCTGCACAGCCCAGGATTGCTGGTGAGGATATGAGGGAAGTGGAACACCCACACACTGTTGGTGATAATATAAATTAGTACAGCCATATGGAAATCAGGACAGAGGTTCCTTAGGATACTAAATATAATACTACTTATGATCCAGCTATATAATTCCGTGGGAGAATTAAAATCAGCTGTTTTTAAGTCCTTTGGATATAGACCAAAGAGAGGGATAGCTGGGTCAAAAGTTGGTTCCATTCCCAGTTTTCCAAGGAATCTCCATACTGCTTTCCATATTGGCTGCACCAATTTGCATTCCCACCAGCAATGTTTATAGCAGCACAATTCACAATAACTAAAATTTGGAACCAACCTAGAGGCCCCTCAATAAATGAATGGATTAAAAAATGTGGCATATATACACATTGGAATATTACTCAGCAATAAAAGAGAATAAAATCATGGAAATTGCTGGTTAATGGATGGTGTTAGAGAAAATAATGCTAAGTGAAGTTAGCCAATACCCAAAACACAAATTGCGAATGTTTTCTCTGATATAAGGAGGCTCTCCCACAGTGGGGTAGGGAGGAGGGGCATGGGAGGAATTGACAACTCTAGATAGGGCAGAGGGGTAGGAGGGGAAGGGAGGGGGCAGGGGGTTAGCAATGATGGAGGAATGTGATAGACATCATTATCCAAAGTACATACATGAAGACATGAACTGGTGTGAACATACTTTATATACAAACAGGGATGCAAAATTGTGCTCTATATGTGTAATAAGAATTGTAATGCATTCCACTGTCATGTATTTAAAAAATAAAATCAATTAAGTATTTTATTAAAAGAATTAAAGTAAGCATAGTATCCCATAGTTTATTGTTTCCTGTGCATTGCATCACAATTCAAAATAGATAAGTTATGGAATCAGACCAGATATATCCATCTATGGATGAATGGATAAAGAAAATCACACACACACACACACACACACACACACACACACACACACACATACACACACAGTGGAGTATTACACAGCCATAAAGAACAATAAAATCATGTCATTTATAGAAAAATAAATGGAATGGAGATCATAACATTAAGCAAAATAAGCCATTCACAGAAAAACAAGTATACAATTTTCTCATGTGAAATCTAGGGGTGAAAAAAGGCATGAAAGTACCAGGGAGACTTATTAGAGAAAAGAAAGGAGCATGGTGAGGTAGAGGGTCATGGACATGGATATCCAATTGACAGAATCCAAAGTGCAGTCCCAATTCTCACACTTTGAGAGCCCCCTGATGAATTCTGTATTCTGGTGTTGCATCAAGACTACAAAGCTTTTAGCGCATTAGCACATTGATGGATCTCCTAAGAATACTGGTGCCTTAGGGTGTTAGTCAATTTTCCATAACTATAATAAACACCTGACATAATCAACTAATAAAGAGAAAAGGTGTATTCTACCTTACAGTTTTGAAGTCCATGATGGATCAGACCTATTTTTAGCTTTCTGGTGGTGGGCAACTTATAGTGGAAGGTGGGCATGGCCAAGCAAAACTACTAGTCTCAAAGCCAGGAAGAAAAAGAGAGAGAGGTAGAGAATTGTGTCTTAAAATCCCCGCTAAGAGGACATCCCTAATAACCTAAAAATTTCACCTAGACCCCATTCCCTTTAGGTTATGTGAGCTCCAAAGAGGACTACCCTGGGAACTTCATGGACTTTTGTAGGACATTCCAGATCCAAACTCTAATGTATCCAAATTATAATTATACTTCCATAGTGTACAATTATAGCACATTACTTTGAGATAATGCTGTTGCTGTGTTTTCAAAAACCCTCTGCTTAGTGATGTTTGGGAGCCTGAAAAGATGTAAAATAAATAGATTTATTCTGGATATGTGAACTTTGCTCCAAACTAGTTTGCTTGTTTGTTTTTGGACTCTTTTATGCTGTCCCTTTCCCATGTAAGCTTCCATTCCTATAACTTTACCTGGCAACATCTACTCTAATATTTAATGAGCACTTTCATTTGTTTTTATCAGAATAATGTCAGTATTGTAGAAAAAAATCTGCCATTAAAAATTCAGGGAAAGGACGTCTTTTAAAAGTATTTCAAGAATTAAAATTATTGTAGTCTCCATCTTTTTTCCTCATTAGGTATGGTACATAAATATTACACAGTGGTTGCTTAAATCAATTTTACACTACATGCAGAAATTCACATTTCTGCACTCACAGGTCAGCCAATAATCTAAAATGTCAAACATTTCTCTTTTCTGAATCATGCAGCTTTGTGTGGATGTATAAAATACCTGAGAAAAACTCAGAGGAGGAAATATTTTGGCTAATGATTTCAGAGATTTTCATCTATAGTCACAGGGCTCCATTGTTTCTGGGCCTCTAGTGAGCCAGAAGGTATGGCAGAATAAAGCTCTCCATCTCATAGCCAGGAAATGGGGGTAGGGGGAGAATCAGGGACAAAATAATACTTCAAAGGCACTCCCCCAGTGACCCATCTCCAAAGGGGCCCAACCTCCTAAAGTCTCTACCACCTTCCAAATAGTGCCACCAACTGGGACCAAGTATCCAACACATAAGTCTTTGGGGGACATTCCATATACAAACTACAACATTTTCCTAAAAGGAAATGCTAAAAATAAGAGGTAGCTCTCACTTGAGTTCTTTAAAATTGCATGCCAAGTTCACATCTTAAAATCTGGCCTGATTAGGCAACTGCATGTCCTCAGGTTCCAAAGTGAATACTACATTTTGTAAAATATCAAGCAATGCATCAAAATTAAGTTGGCATAATTGTACAAATAGGTTTAAAATATTTAAATCTGGGTACTTTTTCTTCTGACTATACTTAGATTTTTTTTAAGTTAATTGTCATCAGGTGTAGTGCCACTCATGTTTAATCCCAACAGATTGGGAGGCTGAGACAGGAGAATTGCAAGTTCAAAGCCAGCCTCAGCAATTTAGTGAGGTCTAAAGCAACTTAACTAGAACCTGTGTCAAAATTAAAAAACAAAACAAATATAAATAAATAAATGAAAGGGGCTTGGGATGTGGGTCAGTGGTTAAGCTCCCTGGGGTTCAATTTTTGGTGCTCAAAACAAAAAGTTATTTGTTAATGGGTACCAAAAAAGATAAAGTAAAAAGTTTTAGTACTTTACAGCACAGCTCAGTATCCTGTGGATACTTAAAGATATTCTTGGGTTGATCTTAAGTATCCTCTTGCTCTGTGACAAGGATAGATTTGCAGTTTGCTTGATGATGGTGCTGGTAAATTGCTCAGCTCTGTCTGGGCTTTTTTAAAAAATTAGTTTAATAATAGTAAGCAAACTACTGACATAATTGATAATAAAATTTTGGAAACTGGAAAAAAAAAAGAACAAAGCAAGCATGCCCACTCTTACCATTTGTAGTTAATATCTTAATAAAAGTCAGCAATTAGGCAAGATAAAGAAATAAAAAACATCAAAATTGAAAAGGAAGAAGTAAAATTATCTCTTTTTGCAGATGACATCTTAGATATAAAAAATACTAAATATTTTAAAAATTGGAATTAATGAAAACAATTAGTGAAGTTGCAGGATAAAAAAATTAACACACAAAAAGTCTGTTTCTAAGGAAACTGTGTTAGTCAGCTCATAAGGAGGCAAGATTTATTTTGGCTCACAGTTGCAGAGATTTCAGTCTGTAGTTGCTTGGCTCAGTTGCTTTGGGCCTACAGTGAGAAAGTAAATCATGGTGGAAGCACATGACTGAGGAGGCTTGTTTGCCTCATGGAAGCTGCGAAGCAAAGAGAGAGAAGATGGAGTTCCACAGCTCCCTCAAAGTGCCCCCAATGACCTAGTTTACTTTCAAAAAGCCATACCTCCTGAAGATCCAACCTATCACATTCTACGCCTAGCACTCAAAGACTCATGTGTTAGAAGCCTGGTTCTCAGCCTATGGTATTACTGACTGGGAAGGTAGGGCTTAGTGGAAGAAAGTTGAGTTACTGGGGGTATATTCTAGAAAGGGGTATTGGGACTCTGGCCCCCTCTTTTCTTCCTCTTTGCTAACTAGCTACCATGAGGCAAAGTGTCTTCCTCTGCCCCATCATCCTGCAGGATATATTTTGCTGTCACAGATCCAAAGCAACAGAGTCCAGTGACCAGAGACTGAAAACTGTGAAACTGTGAGCAAAAATAAACCTTTCCTCCTTATAAATTGATCATCACAGGTATATTAACACAGTAACAGAAAACTGACAAAGAAATTAAGAAAACACTCTCATTTACAGCAGCATCAATAAGAATAAAATACTGAGGACGAACTTAACTAAGGCGGTTAAAACAATAACAACAACAACCTTGGATTATATAGAAAACTCCAAAACACAGACAAAAAAAATAAGACAGAAATACATGTCATGTTCGTGGATGATATAACAATACTGTTAAAATGGCAATATAATCCAAAGTCATATACAAAATTAATCCATTCTTTACCAAAATCCTCATGGCATTTTTTATTGAAATAGAAAACAACCTTAAATTTCATATAGAACAATAGAAAATCCTGAATAGCCAAAGCAATCTTGAGAAAGAAGAAGGGAGCAGGAAGAATCATATGTCTTTTTTCAAAATATATTATAAAGCTATAGAAATTGAAAAAGAATGGTATTGAAGATAGGAATATTGACCTAATAAATATTCATTTATTAAACAGAATAAAGACTGGAAATAAATTCACAAATATGCAGGCAACAGATGTTTCACAGGAGTGCCCAGAATATACAACAGAGAAAGGATGGTCCCTTCAAGAAATGGTGTTGGGAAAACATCATGTTCACAAGTTAAAGAACATAATTGCACTCTGTTGGGAAATAAGGATCTCAAAATACTTTATTCCCATGTTTACTGTACATTATTTACAATAGCCAAAATGAAATGGAATATTATCAATCTTTAAAAAGGAAATCCTGTGATATGCAGGAACAGATGAACCAGGGGAACCATATACTAAGTGACGTAAGCCATTTGCAGAAGGACAAATATTGCATGATTCCACTTGTATAATACCTTATCCAAGTATAATTTCTTATCCTAAAGGAAAGGGGAACAGTAAAACCCCATGTCCCTAAATGCCCCCTTTCTGTTCCCAAAAATCTCGCCTATTAAGAGAACACTGAGAACAAGCCTAGACTGGAAAGTCCTTATATGTATTATCTTAAAGGACCTGGGCTTTCTCTTATGCACAATGGAATCCAGGGCTAGTTGGTGCTATCTGTAGGAAAGCTACTTTCTTACATGTACACCAGGACAGTTGCTCCTTAGGATGCTGGTCAGAGAAGCTAACTAATCAGTTAATGCTGATGATGTCATTACTTCTGCAGTAAGATATAAAACCCCTCTGAGTAGGGACCTGCACAGACTGAGGGCATGGTGGAAAGGATATGTGTCAACAGTCCAGCTGGCCACTACTGGACAAAGTGGTGAATATAACAAAGTGGTGAATATAACAAAGTGGTGAACAAAGTAAGAATATAACTAATCAAGTTCAAATGAAGTTCTCTAGCTTACTGGATAGCAATATAAAAATGAAACCCTGATATTGAAGAATTTAAACAATTTCACATTTTGGCAGAACATATTCCTATGTATATCCCTGGTGGCATTATGAATAACTAAGTCTTGCTTTGAAGTTAGCCAACGAGGAAATGTTTGTTCTGTACATGATTTTGCCAAGATTATTTTGGTGAAAATGATTTTACCCTCACCCTACCTGTTGCCACTATGGTTCTGCAATAGTTAAATGATTAATGCATCAGAATCTTCTGGAGCATTTGCTGCACACAGATTGCAGAGATTCAGCCCTGAGTTTCTGACTAAACAGGTCTGAGGTAGAAGCTGAGAATTTGCATTTCAAACAAATTCCTTCCTGGTGTCCCTGTGCTTGAGCTGGTGACCATACTTTGACAGCCACAGCTTTAAATCATCAAAATTATATTTCTTGGAAGATTCTCCTCAGGCAAAATGGAGTAGTGAAAATTTTATTGGGTAACTGAGACACAAAATAATGGTTTTAAGACTCTTTTGTCTTAATGCTTTGAGTTATTCCCTAATGTGATGTCTAACACTATCTAGAAAATCACCAAAATATATCTGATGGGGCAAATCTAAAATGCATGTTGACTGATATTTTTAAGCTTACTGGGCGACCATATTAGCATACAGACACAAGGCATAGTGGGTATAACAAAAGTACTTCATCACAGCGATCCTTGCAGAAGTGCTAATAGTTTAAAATCTTAAAGGATAATAAACTTAACCTCAATTTCAGGGATTTAAAAATGATAGACAAGGCACAACCGCTTGCAGCCCCTCCAGCGCTGCGACCCTCACCCCCAGCGCCAGCAACTCTCCGGGCTGGAGTTTTTGACACGCCCCCCTCCCCACTTCCTGGTGCTCCGCAAGCCTTTAGTCGGACGCTGCAGATCCCCTAGCCGCGAAGAAGGCAGGCTCACCTATTCAGCAGGAGCGAATCGCCGGCGGCGCCCAAGGTTCCCCACGAGGCGGGGACTGCTGTGGGGACGCGGGAAGCTGAGAGAAAGCAGAAGGTGCCCAGGTCTTGGGGCCACTGGGGACGGCTGGCCTCATGGGGGCACTGCTTCTGCGGGCCTTGCTAGGCTAGAGAAAGCTTTCGTCCTGCCTCCAGGAAGGAGCAGCGCACTCTGCGACGACCCCAGCGCGGCTGATAATTCAACAAAGAGCGGGATTTCCTCCCACCGGCCCGGCCCCGCCTCCTCGCCGCCTGCACCCCATTGGCCAGCGCCGCCTGCACCTCTGTTGAACCAGCTCTTGTAGAGCTGAGCCGCGAAGCGGAAGGACTGGAAGGCTGCTCCTCCCACCGTTCTGCCCAGCAATTGACCTCATTGTTCCACACTTGACAGCTCCCTCAGGTTCAGGTAAATAAAAGGGATTCCATCACTGTTGTCCCTGGTCCTTTGTGTCTTCCAGTCAGACCTCACCCCTCAGGCCTGGGGCCTGGAGACACCAACTGCCTCTGTGAACAGTGGCTTTTGTTCTTCACACTGTCCCTTTCAAAGCCTCCCAGCAGGGATGGATGACCTTCAGAGGCCAGGAGCACTGTGAAAAATTCCAGTCCCAGAGCTGAGGAGGGAGAACGAAAGGAGGGGGCAGGTGCAACTTAGACCCAGTTAAGTGACTCTGAGAAAGAGCAGATGCAAAGGCATTGAGGTAGAATCAACTTGGGGTAATCAAGGAACCTGCAGAACAGCATTAAGCTGAGGACAAGGTTAGTAGTTGTTATGGGTTTGAATATGAGGTGTCCTCCAAAAGGCCAGGTGCTGACACAGGAGGTGGATGATTAGATTTTGAGAGCTGTAGCCTAATCAGTGGTCTATTGGGTGGTAGCTGTAGGCATATCATGTATGGTTGGAGGAGGTAGGTCACCAGGGGTGTGCCTTGGGGGTTGTATGTTATGTTCCTGGCTCCTTGTGCTGTTTCTGTTTCACCATGAGGTGAGTGGCTTTTCTCAGCCACGTGCTTCTATCAAGTACTGCCTCACCTCAGGCACAGAGCAACATTCAACTGAATACAGACCTGAAACTAGGAGCCCAAATCAACTTTTCTTCCTCTACGTTGTTCTCATCAGGTATTTGCGTCACAGTGACAAAAAAGCTAACTAATACAGTAGTCCAGGAGAGAGAAGTCCTTGGCCTTGGAGGCCAGTGCAAAAAATTTGCATTTGCTTCTGTTAAGATAAGAAGCCCCTAGAAGAGGGTAACACTGAGAAGAGACATGGGGCTAGTCTGGGTTTGCAAGAAGCAGACTCCAAGAGGGGATTAAATATGTACTGGTTTTATTAGGGGAAGTGCTTTATTGAGATAAAATGGAGCTGGGCAAGATGAGATCTGATTCCTAGTGAAGGAAAGAAATTGGGGAAAATTGGGTGGTCCCAGGTGGCTATGCAGTCTGAGGAAGATTCTGCAAAACCCTGGGGCATCTTTGAGCTGTCTAGGTGATTCTGTGTTCTCCAGAAATTGGCCTGCCTTAATATCCTGCCTCTTTCAGACACAGGCTAGGGGTGGACCTTGGGACACACGGCCTCTTACAAATGCAGTGGACTTTCAGAGCCACAGTGCTCAGTCTGATGGTCACCTAGATTGCTGGTCTGTAAGATGTGTCCTCATGTTGCCCACCTGGCTGGCATCGTAGACATGCACTTGGGCTGTTTGAAGAGTATCTGGGAAGGTGAGCAAGAGGCACAATGATGACTACAGAAGATTCCAGCTCCAGAGCCCCACCCACGGTTGTATGGGCAGCCCCAGAAGGAACTCAATGGGGGACAGAAAGAAGTATGTGCCTGCTAGGGAGTCAGGCTCTGCCTGGCTCCATCTCTGCCATCCAGCCTCCTGACACCTAGCAAATCCCCTGACTCCCTAAAGGAAGTCAGGCCTGTATCCTGACTTCTGGCTTTTGTTCCCTTTTTATAGCCTAGACTTGATTTAGGTGTTACAATCTTGCTAAGAATATGCCCCCACACTTGAAAGAACCTTTATTATTATTCTAATTTGTGAAGAACTCCTTGTTGGGTTTTTTCCCCCTTTCACTTCTCCCCTTTCTTCTCTTGAGGGTCAGGCTGGAGCTAGGTCATTGTTGTTAATTTTAGATCTGAAACTATATCAGATATGAGCTGGTGTCCCCACACTTTCACTTCTTAAGACAGGAAGGCAGGCCCTAGCTGGGGAACTTGAGAGAGATAAGAAGATACTAATGGCAGTGTTTCAGTGGAAATCATTAAATATACCTAGAAAGCATGAGATTCAGAGAGAATTTTTGTGTGGTTAAATAAAAAATCCCCCTGTCCCCCACCATCTGAGGGCAAGGTCTGCACCCACCATGGGTTAGAGAGTGGGAGGTAAGACCTGAATGTATGGGTTCAAATCCCAGTTCCGCCACTTTCTAGCTCTGTGGCTTTGAGAAGGGATGCAAGTCCAGCTTCTTCACTGCCTCAGTTTCCTCATCTGTGAAATGGGTGATATGATCTATTATGGCTGGTAAGGGGTTAATCAAGGTAGCCTATGTAGTTTTCACTGGAGTGCCTGAGGCAGGCATTGACTTCATATGTATTAGCTGTTAGCACAGGTTGAAAAATCCAAAGTTGGAAAAGCTCTTAAATTCAACATGTTTTGGGTGCCAACACAATGCCCAAAATGGAAAATTTTACACTATAAAATTACGTTTCATGTATAAAATTATTAAATATATGATATAAAGTTGCCTTCAGTCTGTATATTTTAAGGCACATATAAAAATGAAGAAATTTTATGATTAGACTTGAGTCTCATTCCTAGGATATCTTATTATGTCTATGCAGATATTCCAAAATCTGAAAAAAAAATCCAAAATCTAAAGTGCTGCTGGTCCCACACATTTTGAATACAGGATATTGTACCTGTATTCACTCTGGATTTCCTGGCTGGTGGGGCTTAAACTTAGAACTCATCGAGGAAGGTTTTAGGGATAAAAAATAAAAATCCTACAATAAAGCAGTTATCTACTGAATAAATTTACTCTTCATTCCTGGTAAGACTTATTAAGAAATAGCAAAAGACATTTAATGATACTTACTAATGTTGACTGAGCACTTTCTACAAGGCTGGTACTGAGCTAATCCTTCATGTATGAAATAGCACAGGGCAGCAGGGAAAAGCAGGGGATCTGGATCAGGCCACCTGGTTCACAATTCTGGCTCTGCCCCTCAGAAGCGATATCCTGCTTCTTGCTCTTCTTTAACAATCTGAAAGTCAGAATCTCACTGCAGTGGGGTAAATTCTGTCTCCCTGCAGCATGCCAAAGTCCTGACTCTCAGTGTCTCAGAAGGTGGCCTTACTTGGAAATAGGGTCACTGCAGATGTAATTAGTCAACATAAGGTCACACCGGAGTAGGGTGAGCCCTTAATCCAATCTGAAAGGTGTCCTCATAAGAAGATAGTTCAAGGGAGGAACATCATGTGACAACAAGGACAGAGGTTGGAGTGATGTAGCCAGAAACTAGGGGGCATTGAGAGCCAGCAGTTGCCACCAAAAGCCATGGAGTAGCAAGGAACCATTCTACCCAGAATGCCAGAGGGACCACATCCCAATTGAGGACTTGATTCCAGTCTCTGGCCTCCAGAATGTGAATGGAGCTTTCTGCTATGGGCCACTCAGTTAGAGATACTTCATGATGGTAGCCCCTTACTTCCCAGGGACCACTGAAGCAACCTGGAGTCCTGTGAGACAGGAGATGTGGGCCTTCTTTTCTTGCTGCCCAGCCTCTCAGGGACAGTCCTTTCTGTTTCTTCTCAGGAGTGTGCCTTGTCATGGGAGTGAAGTTTTTATTTTCCTGTAGGTCATGGTTCTTCTTGGCAAGCCATTTTGAATTTCTGGACTCCAAATTCCCCATGAGAAGTTGAACCTATGGAAACAAAACCAGCCCTTGTAAGAGTCTAGTTAGAGACTATCACTGTGGTTTAACATTGTCCATCAAACACTTTAGAATAAAAAGACCCACCTACTCCCAGCATTCATGGTCAGGAGGAAATCTAAGACCTAGGTGTATTCACCTATGTGTTGCTTCTTTTCTAATTGACTCATTTTATAAATTTATTTTTAAATATCTCAGGTAAACTCCAGGCATGCCCCCACTCCCACCTCAATTAATTAATTTTTTTCTTTATCTCAAATTCAAAACCATAAATCCTATGGGGGAGAATAAGAGGTTTGGGGCCAGACCTTGATGGGTTCTCCCCAGCCTTGTTTTCTGATCTCTGACTCATCTATTTTTCCTCATGTAAAATGGGATCATAACTGCATTTACTTCAGAGATTTTTACAACATGTAATAAGTGGTGTGTCCAGGTAATAGTATATTAGATAGGAGCTGATCTTGCACATCAGTGTTGTTTGCTGGGGCAACACTTTCCTGGAGATTACTCCATGCTTCCTGTGAGGCCTGTTGCTGGTGCTGGTTTCAGTGGAGCACTTAGTAAATGCTAATGGGTAGCGGTCTCTTAAATACAGGTATGCAAGTGATGGCCCTGCCCAGTGCTGCCCCTTCTTCCCTTCTTGCTCACAGTTTTGAGTATTCCCCACAGAACCCCTTACTTGCTGGGTCAGTATCTTTTTTTCTCTTCAGTGGGTCTTGAGCATAGAGTCCTGGGCTGTTGGGAAATTTCCTTTGGCATCCAGCTTCAGGGAGCCAGCCCCATGCCCAACTGCTGCAGAAGAGAAGGAAATGAGTATTTCAGGGCCTGAGGGGAGCCAGGCTCTTGAGATTGCAGGGAAGGAAGTATGAAAGTAGCTCTTCTGCTTTTTCTTGGGCAACCTCTGCCTTGGTGGACCTGCAGGCAACCCCTACCCAGTGGATTGGCCCATGCTAGCTTGTTCTCAGCTCTTCAGGAGTTCATGCTGTGAAACACCTAAACAGTCTCAGTGATGGTATTCTGCTTCATAACCTATAGTCTTTCTCAGCCTCCATGGTGGATAGCCCTGCCACACTCACTACACTGACCTGAAGCCAGCATGTATCCCTATGGCTTCCATTTTGGGTGTAGAAACTTGTAGAAGTGCCTGTCTTTCTGATTCCCTATTTTTACCCCAGATATGCACTTTCAGCCTTGGGGACCATGGGAGGGGGACTTTCAGTTCTGATGTTAGCATCATTAATTCCTAAGGAGGCCCCTGTGTGGATGATTCTAGATTCTCAGGCTATACTTGACTAAACATGACCCTGATTTTTTTTTATCATCAGAAATTTATTAGTTGCTCAAAACCCTGATCTTATGTAAACTTTTCTACAAGTTCCCTGGTATATTCTTTTAAAAATGACAGTAATTTTGCACCAGAGAAAGAAAAAAATACACTGAGACCCTCTTGGGGTATTAGTATTTTAAGGCTGCTATAATAAAACACCATAAACTGGATGGCATAAAGCAACAGACACAGATTTGTGTCTGAGGCTGGCTTTAAACTTGCAATTCTCCTGCCTCAGCCTCCCCAACTGCTGGGATTATAGGGATACACCACTGCACCCAGTTGGGAATGCAAATCTTTTGAGTTGTAAATGCAAAACTCCATTTGAATGATGGCACAAGTGCCATCCTGAGCTGCTTTTTTCATGAGTACCATCTCTGCATTAAGGAAAGAAATACTTTTCTCAATGTCATTGAGAGTTTTTGAATATAATTGGCTACAATTTCCATGTACTACATTTCCATCCTCTAGACTAATTTTGGGGATAACAATGAAGCTAAATGATCATACCAGTGAAAAACAGATTGTCCTCACCTATGCTTGAGATTGGGGAGGTATGCAGGTTGACCCATTTTTGATGTCCACCTTCCTTCCATCCATGGGTACCTAACAGTACATTTTTCCATCCAGCCTGCAGGAAGCCAGGGTTAGTCTCACATATACACTGTGTCCCATTGGTTGCTAGCCATCTAATTCCAGGTCTGAAGAACCAACTAGTCCCAAACTAATCATAAGCTGTAAAATCACAATATGTTGACATTGAGACTTTTGGGTCTATCCTGACTCCCAAATGGAACTAGGCCACATATCCTAAGTGTGGTTATGTTATTTGCCACAGTCCGGCTGCAGCAAACTAACTGGGGGGTGAAGAACAACTTGTGTACATTGATACAGCAGGAGTGGAAGCTGTTTATTGTAGGACAACAGAGGTATTTATCCATTCCCACACAGCTTATCTTAATTAGCATAAACTAGATACAGCAGTCAACCAATAAGAAATCTCCACACTTAATGGCTCGCTGGGGTTACTTCACAAACCACTCCCTCTGGCAATATGCCAGGCAAAATCCAGACTTGTTTACAGACTCTAACAGTTATTCACAACAGATTGTGGTCCTTTGATTGAGATGTCCTGTGGTGGGTGTAAGCCATATATACTTATCCTAAATTTTTTTTAAAAAATATATTTTTAGTTGTAGATGGGCACAATACTTTTATTTATTTAATTTTTTAAAATGTGGTGCTGAGGATTGAACCCAGGGCCTCACACATATGAGGCAAGCTCTCTATAACTAAGCTGCAACCCCATCCACATTCATCCCAAATTTGATAGTAACCTCTCTTATATCTTTGATATTCTGGCATTCATAACTTGAGATAAGGTGAAGATGGATTAAAATGTGGCTTAATGACTGTGAAAGGTTGAAAATTGGTTTGCTCTAAACTGAAGTTTTTTTCATGACCTGGATGTGATAAATTCTCATTTGTAGGAAATAATTTAACATCTGCACAAGAAGTGGTTCAGAATGAGTTCATGTTTCCCCTTTTATCTAGTATTAGAGACCATAATTTTACCCAGTCATTCCTTTGTAGGGAGATACTAACAAGCTAGGGCCAATCAATTGTTCTGATTGTTCAACTGCTGGCATCAGAAGAAAGGAACTCAGTGCCTTGATTGGAAAACTTAGAAAAACTTCTAAGTTTGTTAAGCTATCATGACCCAATAATGGAGTTGAATATTTAGCCATTACCAAAAAAGAATAAGAGAATATTCTATCTTCTCATTGCAACATGGTAAAGAAGTAAAATGACTTATATTGGGTATTCCATTGACTTCTACTACTAAGCAGGAATCAGCAGAGAAGTGTCCAGGGAACAAGGTTGAGACACTATAGGTGGTGCCAGTATCATAAAGTAAATGAATGATCCTAACCTCAAGTTACCCCCAGTCCAGCCCCAGTGATGGTGACTGTTTTGGGTGCTGGCTGATACCAAATTCTTTCTCATTTTTGGACCATCATTTTGAGAGTGTCTGATCTAAGGTTCCTTCAGCCTTCAGGGCAGTGAATTTTCTTGTAGCCTCTCCTGCCACATATAGAGCAAGGAGACTTTGAAGCCTACCCTTAATTGAGTGATTTTTCTTCTAATATCCTTCCTTTCTATAACATTGATGGACATTTTCAGAGGCTCAAGGTTCCTGTGGAGGAAGAAAGTGGTGGCCATTAAGAATTGCAGTGAAGAATTGCACTAGTCTCTTGTCCTTCATTTCTCCTTTTATTTATCCCTTAAATATTCCTCCTAGTCTAGTCATAAAAGACCTGTGTGGTTACCTTCAAGGAAAGTCCCAGGGCCTACTACCAATTTTATAATTTCTATCTAATATTTGGAGCAAATTAAAGAATGAACTTATCTTTTAAAATAAGTTACCCTTCAAGAGATGTAGGATCTAAGAGCATATATTTTACTAAGCCTTCTTCATTCTTTCTACAAGAGCTCTGGGATTTCACTCCACCCCCTTGATTGATTGTTGCCAGTTTCATACAATTAATAGGTTTCATCCTACTGTTTTTTTTTTAAGTTCTGCCTTGAGACAAATAATCATGTGATTGCTGTGCCACCTTCCAGGTGATTCATCATAATTCCATTGAAGACGCTCAGTTGAAACAGTGGAAGAACCCACAGGGTATAAGGTATTAGGGATATGTAAATCATTCCCCCAAATCCTAGAAGCTTCTGTGGCCTGATGCCTCTCTGTATCTGTTAGAGTTTGACTGAAAATTATGGGTACATCTCTAGATTATTCCCAAAGTCTGGGTTAAATGTTCGAATCCCTCTATTTATTTATCAGGATCATCAGAAAACCTTCCTAAATCCTCTTGATTTTTTTTTAGATATTGTGTAGAAAAAGCCTTCTGACTGGTCCAGATTCTCCATTTGTCTTTTGTAATGGGAAGTGGGCTTGGTAGGAATAGGCTCATGGTGAAGGAAACCACAATTTGGGGAGTGGGAGCAGTAGGTAATGGTGGGTACAGAGGAAAGTGGAAGAATTAGGTTTTGACAGCTCTGAGTATGAAGTACATTGTTGAAACAGAGGAAGGGGTAGTTTGGGGGCCAGTAATATTTTGACTCATCATTACAAGAAGGGTCTCATCAATGCTCCACTTAACACATAAAATTTTTTGGTTTCTTAGTAAAAAGAAAGCCTGTAGCTAGGAGACTTCTGCTGTTTTACTTCCTTTAATTCATGCAACATGAATTTCAAAGGTAAAGAGTATTATAGTTTAGACTTCCATTTCCATTAGTGAGCCATTTATTTTTATCCCCCAATTCATACTGAGGCCAATCAACATTACAAAAGAAAATTCATCTCTTCTTTAGGGTCTCCAGGCAAAAAAAAAAAAATGGTCCTAGTTTCATAGGATGTACCCCAAGGAGGTGGTAGCTTATATCAATGGTTGATTTCCTGTCTGCAAAATAAAGCCAGCCCAGTAGAGTGGCATACTCCTGTAATCTCAGGGACAAGGGAGGGTGAGCAGGAGGATTGAAAATTCAAGGCCAGCCTCAGCAACATAACAAAGCCCTAAGCAAATTAGCAAAACCTGCCTCAAAATAAAAAGGGCTGGAGATGTGGCTCAGTGGTTAAGTGCCCCTAGGTTCAATCCCTGTTACAAAACAAACACACACACACACACACACACACACACACACACACACACACACACCATAAATAATTAAATAAATAACAGACTGTTGATACCCCAAGAGTTCCTCAGCAGTACTGACCTGCAAAACAGATAACTGAAGGCATCCCCACATACATTGCACTTTAAACCATGAGGTATCCCTGTGTGGTTCTCTAGATGTAGTGTAGCATGTGTGTCCAAGTTCAGCAACTCATGCCTTGTTTGCTTGAACTCTGTTTCTCAAGCCTTGTAATCTTATGTATTATACATGTTTAATAACCTTATTCTAGACAATTGATATGACTTGGGGAGTGACCCTAAATCCTTTTGCAGATAATTAAAAGAGTAGGATGGGCCTGATGTAGTAAAAGTGGAGAGAGCAAGAAGTTTTTGTGTCACCCTGTTGGAAACATAGCAAGTCCAAAAATAACAAAATAAGTGACATAGAAAAGAGGAAGGATCATTGTATGGATGGGTTCTCCCTTGGAATAGAAACTGTGAGGGGACATAATGTCTATGCAGATTCATTATACAGTAAAGACAAAAAGTACCATTTTGGTGAAGAAAAGATACCAGCTGAGAAAAGGTTTCTTAGCTATGGGACATCTTAAACTAACTAGTGCCCCATGAGGTGATTCATAAGTAGGTAAAGATGGTGAACTCATTGGCCTCCAATTTCTGGACATAGCCTCTAAAAGAAGGAGGTATGATGCTCATTATTGAAAAGAGTCAGGAGGACACTATAAGGCAACAGCCACAACAGTGGAGTCTCATTGCCTCTCTGGTGGCCTTGCTCAAAAATATGCCACAAAAAGCAATAGAGAGTGTACATCTGCATGTCAGGAGGATAAAAAAAGGTGCCACTGCAGTTATTTACTGTAAGAAAAGATGGCACTGGTTAAGGCATATTGAACAGTTTGGGCAGAGGAAAGTATACACAGGGAAGCTCAAGACAAAAGGCAAGATATCAGGGGTTAAGTTAGACATCAAAACAAACAAAGCTGGGAGAGAAACAAAGTGAAGTTCACATACCTGTCATGTAGATGGCTGTTGATCCAAATGGAGGCACCAGGTTAGTTGTCACAGGAGAGTGGGAAGTGGAAGCTCCAAACTTCAGTTCTTGTGTTCCAAAGAAAGAAAGCCAAACACTTAAAGCCATGCAAGAGAACTTTATTATAAGTAAAAAGTAAAGTAAGGCTCAAACAAAGAGCCTTCTCATGAGAGTGGGTAATCTCCTAGCAGAGAATAACAAATGAAATAGTGCTCTTTATAAATTTACTGCTGTTTTATGATTGCCTTGAGAACTGGGGTCCACTTCATCACTCTTTGCCAATCAGGTGTTCAACTCCTTCATGGCAGGTGATAGAGTTTTTGATCCTAGTTGATCCTCCCCAGAACTATCATGGTGGCCATCCTATTAAAGTGGGGATTTACTTACAAGTCAATCCTACGTTAATGTGAGTTTTGGGGTCAGTGACCATAAGAATATATATGAGGAAATAAGATCCTATTTTCAGAAGGTCCCATTTTCTAGCTTTACAATGACACCAGCTGACACTGGCAAGAGTTAGTAATTGCCCCCACTAATCTTTCTTGATGTATTTCTTAATTAGTTCCCTTTATTCTGTTTATCTGTATACCTGTTGTTTTTCTGCATTATCTTATTACCCACTTGCCTTAAAAGTAATTTAAAGAAAATCTTAAAGTAACTTAAAGAAAATCCATGACCTTGCCCTATTATTGGTTTGCATTTCACTGTTCACTTCTCACTGCTTCTCAGAGATTGAACCCCCTGAGAGAATTGACAATGACCACCTTTGTTTTGGTAGGTACAGGTCAGAGGAGGGTCCCTTTGCCTTGGAGGGTGGCAGATGAACCACACAGGAAAGCGGGTAGAGGGTGGGGGTTAGTCACAGAGCCAGCTTTGGCAGGATGCCCCTCTTCACACTGAACCAGCCAGACTTTGTTAAACATGATGAATTTTCTCACTAATCTTTAACAGCTCCATGGGCAAATTGGACAAATATCCTCATAGATGAGAAACTAAAGGAGAGCACAACAGTCAAGTTTTCCCCAAGATAAGCAAGTAAGGTAACTGGAATGCAGGTCCCACCACCCTGGGTCAGGGCACCTATCTTCTGGTGGCAAAGAGCCAGGCACAGTTGGACACTTGCCTGGGCAGGTGCCAGGTTGTGGCTTCACCAGACTGAGGTTCTGATGGAGTTGATGTCTGCTAAAAACCTCTAATTCAACATATGAGCTTTCAAAACAGGAAACTGCTCCCAGAGCAGCCAGAGATCCTTCTCCAGCTTGTGCCACAGGGTCTAGGTCCAGACCTGGCCAGCAGTTTCCAGGCTCCACCTTGGCCCCTCTTCAGCTGGCTGGACCCACCTAGCCCAGCCTACTGCCTGCTATGAGGACTGAAGCCTTTATTTAAAGTACTCACTTGTTTTCCTTGGCTGAGTTCCCTCAGTTAGTACCACAATTCCTTACGTGTCTAGAAGGACTGGTAGCTACTCCTAGGGGAGGAAAAGCAGGTGGCATGTGGAGGACATTAGTGAGGCCACTGTCATGTAGAATGTCCAGCTTCCCCAGCTCCTGTGGTCTTGGGCAGCACAGCAGCAGCCTTGGGATTGAGTTGTTGCAGGAGCAGAAGCATCACAGAATGGTGGCCTCTGGTAACAGCAACAAGCAGCTGCTTGCTACATAGGGAGTTGAGCATTGGTGTTGGGGCACCTGTGAAGGCATCAGCTGAATGATTTTGGAGTTTGGTTGCAGGGTGGTCCGGTGGCAGTGGCAGTAGAAGGGTCCAAAAGCAGTGGTGGAGGTAACGAAGGCTTCCAACCATGAGAGCTTTTGTCCTGCAGTGCTGACAGGAGTCTGGCTGCAGTTGCAATAAAGTCAGTATCCAGTGCTGAGGGTCACTATTTGGCATCCATGTTGGAGTCTGGTGGCAGCAATGTGGAGCTTCAGAGTCTGGTGTGGCAGAAGCAATATGCAGCTGCATCAGGTCCGGTGTCAGTTATAGGACCTTAGGAATATGGGCTTGGGGTGAAGTGCGTTGACACTGGGGCAGAGGTGAGTAGCATCAGTGTCAATCTGGGGTCTGGGAGTTCAGTGGCTGCACAGTGGTGGTGGCACCAGAGAGTCCAGAAGATGTTGCAGCAGCAACAGAGGCATCAAGCCCTGAGCATCTTCATCCTGCAGCAGTGACAGGAGTCTGGCTGCAGCGGCAGTGAAGATAGCATCTGATGGCCATGTGTGGAGTCTGGTAGCTGTGGCAAAAGCTCCAGGCTGGCAGCAGTGGTTAGGGTTTGGGGCAGTGAGCATCAGAGTCAGAGGGCAATCAGTAGGTAGGATGGCTTCCATGGTGACTGCTCCAGGCCCTTGGTCTTGCTCCTTGCAGAGCCATCCTACTCAGGAAGCAGAACATGGGAGACAGCAGTACCCAGACAGCCTCTGAGGACCTTATGTTGCCCATGCCTGCCCCGCCTGGGACTGGCCATATCACACTGGGTGGCTGCTTACCCCATCCCTCGATATGGCCTCTGCAGAGGAACTAGGACATCTGCCAGGTGGGGCAGCCTTGGGAGAGGACCCCTGTTGGCATAACTATATCCATCTTCCTTAAACCTCACCCACTTTATGAATACTGTTTTTATTCTCAAGAGATAAAAGCCTAAGGGTCTCTGTTCTCTCCTTGAGAGATAAAAGGTTGCTCTTTGTTGTTAAGAAGCAGTAACTTAGCCAGGGGTGATGGCACATGCCTATAATCCCAGCAGCCTGGGAGACTGAGGCAGGAAGCTTGGGAGTTAAAGCCAGCCTCAGCAAAAGTGAGGGTCTAAGCAACTCAGATCGTGTCTCTAAAATAAAATACACAAAAGACTAGGGATGTGGCCTAGTGGTTGAGTGCTTCTGAGTTCAATCCCCAGTACCAAAAAAAAAAAAAAAAAAAAAAAGAAAGAAAGAAAGGAAAAAAATGCTATTAAAAGAAAAGAAACAGTAACTTGCCTTTCATAAAATCAGGTGATTCTTTCTATGCCAATCACAAAGACTAAACATGCCCCTAACAAGCAGCCATGATTCTGGCCTGTAAAAGGTAATGCTCAAGAGGGAGTTGCTGCTGCTCTCCCTCTCCTGGTGCTTTGTCATGCTTGCTGCTGCTCTCCCTCTCTTGTTGTTCTCTGTGCAAGACAGTCTTCTTAGGTGCCTGACAATAAATCTGCTTATGCCTCTGTAGTTGGTGTTCCTGTGGTCAGTCCTGTACCACTTTTCTTTCATTGGTGCCAGTGACTTGGATATAGGCTCTGATACAGGCTCTCCCCTTGACCATGCTCTCCTCTCCTGGGATTTGAGCTGCTTCAATATCCTGGCCTGAAGGTACAGGACCTTTACAGGACACCTCCTTCCATTCACAGAGGGCTCTTCCTACATCCCCACATGTGTATTATTTGAGTAAGTGACCTTCCCCTTCCCCTTCCCCTTCCCTCCTCCTCACAAGTCTCCAGTCCAGAGACTTACTAAACTTAAGTCTTGGCTCAGCACTAAGACTCACTACAAGTGACCTACTTTCTCATCCCTTCCACCTTGGCAATTTTCTACTCCAGTCTTGGCTCTATGCCATTTGGGCCTACATGGCTATCTGGGAGAGCTACAAAAGCCTTGACTCTTGACATGCTTCACAAGCCTGGGGCTAGTGAAGTAGTGGGTAATGAACCCTCTTCTCTCAGTCCCATAGGGGGTTTAGCCCTGGGCCAGTGAATCATGTGGTGACAATCCCCCTTCACTGTTGTCTCTCATTTTTCTCTGGTTTGGTCTAGAGCCAGGGATGCCTGCTTCTAGCTGCTCCAACACTCCAACTTTCCATGGGTAAATCTCAATCCAAAACCCCCTCTAACTCACCTATCAGCTGCCTCCTCACCCCCCTCCATTTGGCTCCAGATCTAAAGGTCCATCAACTGATTAAATTTCCACAAAGTCATGGCCTTTCTATGACCTGGATAATGGATACAAATGGCCACCTAATTCCTAATTGCACCTTCAATCCCAACATTTTGTGGGATCTTTACAAGTTTTGTGAGTGCTTGAATAAAAAGAAGGAAATACCTTGCATTCAAGCTTTCTCTCTTTTTTATTCTAAACATTCCCTCTGTTCTTACTCTCTGTGTCAATCCTGCTGCCCTACATAGGTTCTCCTTGCTCACTCTCCCTTAACCCTTTTCCCCTCCCAATCCTACCAGTTTTCCCCTTTTTAACCCACAAAATCACTTTTCACCTTCTGAACCTCCACCTTTATTGCTCTGCTGCCCCACCCAACAACACTTCATCACCTTACTCAGATGCACCTTCACTACATAGGGAGTCTACCTTTCTCCTGACCTCAACATCACATCTCCTACTCCTACCTCTCCTTCTCCCTCTTTCTTCTCTCCTCATACTCACTCTCATGGGCCTCACCTGACAACTTCAACAGCCCTCCCTTGCTCTCCTAATGGTACCACTCTTCCTCATCTCCACTAATAATGTTTCATAATTTTCTTTTTTTATTAATTGATTTTAATTTTTAAATACTTGACAGCAGAATGCATTAAAATTCTTATTACACATATAGAGCACAATTTTTCATATCTCTGGTTGTATATAAAGTATGTTCACACCAATTTATGTCTTCATAAATGTACTTGGATAATTATATCCATCACATTCCACCATCATTGCTAACCCCCTGCCTCCTCCCTCCCCCATATACCCTTCTGCCCTATCTAGAGTTTGTCTATTCCTCCCATGCTCCCCCTCCTTACTCCACTATGAGTCAGTCAACTTATATCAGAGAAAACATTCAGCATTTGTTTTTTGGGGGATTAGCTAACTACACTTTAGCATTATCTTCTCCAGTGCCATCCATTTATCTGCAAATGTCATGATTTTATTCTCTTTTATTGAATAGTAATATTCCATTGTGTATATATGCCACATTTTTAAAAATTCCATTCATCTAATGAGGAGGATGTAGGTTGGTTCCACAATTTAGCTATTGTGAATTGTGTTGCTATAAACATTGATGTGGCTGTGTCCCTGTAGTATGTGTTTCTAAGTCCTTTGGGTATAGACAGAGGAGAGGGATAGCTGGGTCAAATGATGGTTCTATTCTCAGTTTTCCATTTCCTACATTCAAACCTGGCCTAATTGCCAACTGGGAAAAAGAGGGCTAAAAAGCCATAGGCAGCAATCTCCCTGGCCATGGGTAACATTGAAACACAAAGACTCAGCAGGCTTGCTAAGAGGCCTAAGACTAATGAAAAATATGAGTCAATTAACTTTTCCCTTGGCTGCAAAACAGAAAAATGACTCCCAAACTCATTCTCTTTCTCTCCCTCTCCCTCATACTATCTCTCTCTCATTCTCTATTATTGCTTTAATAAGATAATTAATGGCCATATCATTTTTTCTAGGACTCTTCTTAATATTTATTTTTTAGTTGTAGTTGGATACAATACCTTTTTTTCTATAAAATGTCAAGATTTACTTTACTTTTCCAATGCATATTCCCTTCTATCACATGAGTCACTGTAGCCACCGTTCAGAACCTCAACACAAGAGTATAAAAATAAAAACATGACTATGCCATCTACCATTTAAAATACATGTACAGTAATTATATTTAGTTATGTTAGCTTTCTATACACACACACTATTAGATATAACTTGCTATCTGTCAGAGCAATAGAGGCAAATTGGGGATTTTTAATCCATTCCCTGATTTCTTAAAAAGTATCAGATATCTCTTTTTCAAGTTATGTGATATACATAGCACAAATATGTATTTCTGTTTTTGTGTGGATTTTTAAATCCTCTAGTTTCAGAGTCATGAAAATATATGTGTTTTTAAAACAGTGCCATGATGGGCTGGTGATGTAACTCAGTGGTAGAGCACTTGCGTGCAGCATGTGCAAGGCCTTGGGTGATGATAAGGGTTGGCTATTGTCCTAAGTGGGTGGTAGACAGAATAGTTTCTTGTTTTTAGAGAATTTATTCTTGCAAAATTATCTTTTATCTCTTTAGGTTAATTAAAATATTTGGTGATTTAAGATGACAAGAAAAATAAGGTTATTAAGATATGAATATTTCTTGGTATTTACTAGGTCTGTCTTGGAAGTACCTGACATTGCTATTTCTCCAGGCCATATCTGGCAGGAGGCAGCTGCTTTCAGCTCTCTCTTGCCAAATTCACCAGTTCTGGCTCTTCTAACTGCTGATTATTTCTGATATACACATTGTGAATAGCTGCACTTTCCAGCCCTGCAGTTTTTCTGGATTATTTCAGAGATAGCTCCAGCTGCTGGGAAGATGGTCCTGTCAGCAGAACATCATGTTTAGAGTGGTCAGATCTATGTGGCCCACTTTCTTCCTCTCAGGACAGTAAGCTAACACTGACCACTCCTTCCCTAGCTTTCTGCCATATGCCAAAGTTGGCCTGGCATGTATTCTGTGTGAGAAACTATGTATATACATGTACCTATGTATGCATGATATATGTATGAACATATACACACAAATATGTAAGTTTAAAATACTCATGTGATTTCCTATTATATAGGAAAAACATCACAAGCAAGTGGAAAAAAACCCAATCATTAGACTATGTATATTATCTGCAAAATATAGAAATATACATATGCAGATAAAAGATATATACCTCAAGATTTATATATATATTGTGAGAACATTATAGAGTATACATACATAAACTAGAATAACATAAGTCAGTTACTTGGCATGGCCTCTTGATGCAGTAAACATGAAATTTGTGATGCTACGGCTGTTGTGACATGGTATATTGTTTTACAGTAAACATTTTTTTTTTAATAAATAGAATACACTATAAAATATATAGTACAGTAAATACATAAACCAAAAACATAGTCTTTTGTTAAAGTATTATATACTGCACCCAATGTATTATCCTTTTATACAGCTGGCAGCATGGTAGGTTTATTTACACTAGCATCACCACAGACCTGAGTCCTGCATTGTGCTCTGCTACATCACTTGGCCATGGGAATTTTTCAGCTCTATAAAAATCTGATGGAGCCATTGTTATAATATGCCCTTTGTTGTTGATGGAACACATATATACATACACACAGAGTCATCAATACCCTGAACCTTACTGTAGATTTGAACCAATAAATATTAAGTCCTCAGCTCATGTTGTCATAATGATAATATCCAAAAAAGTTCTACTTACTACTATGGTAATTGATTAAGCCTATGTGTCAGTCAAGACAGGTTGGGTATAACAGGTAATCCTCAAATTGTGGTGGCTTAAAACAGGAACATACCCAATGAGGGTCAGCAGTAGATATCTGCTCTTCTCAGTCACTCAGGGACACAGGATGAAGAAATCACCACAGTCTAATGACACTGCCATCTCATAATGCATTTATTTGATTAACCCAGCAGGCAGAGAGTGGAGTGTCTGCCCATGGTGGGCCTCTACCAAAAAGGCCCTTCCCTTCCTCCTGGGCATTTCACTCAGTTGTTCTCCAGGCAGCTGCAGGAACAGAGACAATTCCCTGCAGGGATCAGACTCTTGACAAAGCCAGAGAAAGGGCTGGCCACAACCTACAAAGTCCAATGCCTTTTTGCTCAGACTCTGCAAATGAATTTGCTGCAGCAAAATTCCTTCTTTCTGCTTCCCCAGTTTTGGCCAGTGTGTGGCAACAGGTCAGCTGGACTCCTAATTTTCTGTAGCCCAATGCAAAGGACCCACTGCTTGAGTTTCTTTGCAGTCAGGGTCCAGGCCCGGGCCCAGCAGCAGTCCCCCAGCAGTGGGTGTCTACAGTTGGAGGGTCCAGGCCAGTCTGCCTCTGAATCCCAAAGTGTCCCGGAGGCCCCAGGAGGTTCTGCTGTCCTTCACAAGATGTCCAGTCCCGGCGCTGGTGGGTGGGCCACGCTCTGACCTGGCCATCACCACGGCTGGAGCTCACTCAATTCGCACCTGCAAGCAGACATCGAGTATGACCAAGACCACCTTGTAGAAGTAGGGGAAGTTCACGTGCAGTCGCCAGGCCATGTCATGAAACATGAAGGTGAGCAGAGTGCGGGTAAACCCGTAGCACCCCAGGAGCTGCAGAAGACGGGCGGACAGCCGCACCTTCAGGGCCGACAGAGCTGCTGAAGTCGCCAGGGGCCAGGGCCGCCCAGGCACAGCTCACCCGCTGACCTACAAGAGCGCGGACCTACAAGGCTGCTGATGCAGACCTGGAGAGCCCCTTACCTCACTGAGCCCTGCCCTCCAGCTCTCCCAGCCCACGCCTGGATCAGGCCACCACGCCTTAAGCTTTTTTGATATTGAATGATTATAAAAACACAAGCATACCTAAATTTGTGAGGTTCAGCTAAAGCAAGCCAAAAAGATATCTACAGGTTTAAGTATATTAAAAAGGAAAAAAAATAATTAGAAAAAGAAAGCAAATTAATTCAAGGTAGCTAGGAGATTCTTAGAATGGCCAAACCAATGTGATAGATAAAAAGAACTATGGAAGACCAATGAAATTGAAACATAAATCTTCAAAAATATCAATAAAAATTATGAACCTTTATCTATACTCATTAAGGTAAAAAAGGGAATACCAAAAATGAAAGAAAAGACATCACTATATATCCTAAAAATATTGAGTGTAATTGAATATGTATATTGAAAGGGTAATAATTAAATATTATGAAGCACTCTGCTAATAAATTGAATAACTTAAATAAAATGAAAAACTCCATGATGACATCATACATAAGTAACACAAGAAGAAATAAACTACATGGGCCATCCCATATGTATTTTAAAAACTGACTTTCTAATAAAAAACTTCCCATGAACAAAACTCCAGACCCAGAAAACTTCACTGGTGAATTCTGTCAAACATTTTTTAAAACATTATCCATCCTACATAAATGCTTTCAGAAAAATTAAGGAGAGAATATTCTACAAATTATTTTATGAGACTGGATGTATCATAAGTCCACATACAAAGATTATAAAGCAAGAAAAACTATGACTAAAATATCATGAAAATGGAAACAAAAAATGTAGAAATTGCTACAATAGTAGCAATTCAAACCAGGCAATATAGAAAATTGATAATACATCAGGATACAGAACACTTGCCCCAGAAATACTAGGTTGAAAAACTAATATTGTAATTCATCATATCAGAATAAAGGACAAAAAAAAGATTATCTCAAAAGATGCTGTGTTAACTTTCCATCATTAGCATTTCATAAATAAATAATTTAAAAAGTCTGTTTTTGGATCATAGTCCTCAAAATTCCATTCCAGGTTCTGTTTCCCTCATTGATTTGGGCCTGCCTGGTGTGAGGCAGCACATCATGATGTGGGTGCCTGATGAAGTAAAACCACTCTCCTCAAGGCCAGGGAACAAAAGAAAGAGGTGGAGCTGAGTACAGCTATCTCCTTTGAAGGCACATCTCCACTGACCAAAAGACCTTCTACTGGTCCCCAGCTCTTGAGGAGTTTACTATCTCCTAATAGTGTCACTATGGGGATCAAATCTTTAACAGAACATGAGCCTTTAAGAAATGAATATCATCTCTCACCTCTCACATGTATTTAAACTGTAGCAGATGTAGAATAAACATTTTAGAACTCCAATAACCATATGTAAGAAAACCTCACAGTAAACTTAAGCAGAATGTAACAATGGGTGGCAATGAAAATCCATTGGAAATATAATACTAAATCTTGTGCCTTAATTCCTTTTTCTATAATCCAGGACAAGGTTCTTGCTTTTACCATCAAGATTTTATTGGATATTCAAGCCAGTCCAATAAAGCAAGACCAAAAAAAAAAAAAATGAATAATATACCAATTAAAATGGAAGAATTAAATATGTGTGTACTTATGAAACAATGTACTTATGGAAATAGAAAAGTCCAAGAAATCTAGAAAAAAAACCTACTATACCATGTAAGTTACAGCTAACAAAGAGCAAGATAAAAGGTCATTTACACAAAAATAAAATTGTATTTCTATTCACTGGTAACATACAAAATAAAAATAAAAATGTAAAAGCCACAATACCACCCACAATAGTGTGAAAATATATGAGATATTTAGAAATAATTAAATATGTGCAATAAATCTATAGAGAAAACCACAAAATTTGATATAAGTAATTAAGAATCTAAATAAATTGCAAGATACACTATATTCAAGGGCTTTAAAGTTTAATATGGTTACAATTTTTTAAAAAATAATCTACATATTACTATACATAATTTAAAGGCAATACAAGTCAGGCTTTTTAATTTTTTGTATAAAATGATTAAAGAATACTAAAATTTATATAACAGTGTAAATGATCTAGAAGAGCCAAAACAACTTTGAAAAAAGATGAGTTACACAAGCTATTTAAAGCTATTTAATCTAGAGGACAGGCTTTAATGAGTGGAACAGAAAAATGGATCCAGTAATAGATTTAATAATTCAGAAGGGAAACAATCCAACTACTAGATCTTTGAGAAGAAATGAATATCATCTCTCACCTCTCACCATACACAAAATTAACTCAAAATTTAGCATAAATCTAAATATAAATGCTAAAATTATAAAATATCTAGAATTAATCCTTTTTGGTAGGCAACAATTTCTTAGAAAAAAGCACCTAAAGGAAGAACCATTTTTAAAATGATAAATTGAACTTAAAATTTAAAAATTCTCTCCAAAAGTTGAAATTTAGTATATAAAAGGACAAACTAAAATTCCCCCAAAATTATACTCCATGGACAACCCAATTTATAACTCAGGTTAAAATACCTCTGGTCTGAACAAGGTATCATAGATGCAGTTTTCCATGATCCATTCCACTAAGCTTTACTGTAAACCCTGTACATGGCATAAGTGGTAGCAAGAGAGAACTTAAAAGACTGTGAAGAAAGAGGTAGGCTGGTTTGAGATCTCAGGTCCTATAGAACAGCTCAAAAAGATATAGATTCATTCAGCAGAGAAAGGTCACCTGAACCCTATGTTTCCTGATTCCTAACTTGGACACCAAAAGTAGCTCAATCAGGCTTACTCCTCCCCTATACAAACAGAAATAGCTGCCCATGATGTCATACTTTTGTCATAGTAAATAAAAATGACAGCTAAATGATATATATGAATGCTTTTAAGTAAATATTTCCAAGACTAAAGATATTTTTATTTTTTAATTTTCGGCGGACACAACATCTTTGTACGTGGTGCTGAGGGTCGAACCCGGGCCGCACGCATGCCAGGCGAGCGCGCTACCACTTGAGCCACATCCCCAGCCCCCTAAAGATATTTTTAAATAATTTGATGTTATTGTTTTCATTAAATTGTTCTTGCAATCACTAGGAATTTGTACAATGTTAAGATCTTTGTAACCATTTAGTGCCTTTCACCAAATTCTTCACAATGAAACTTTCCTTAACATAATACTTCAATGTTTTCTCATCATTATAATTAATATTTCAAATTTAAAAGAGAATAAGAAAGTTATTTATTTAAAGAAAATCTCCAAATTCCCTACTCTGTGATTTTATTTAATAGTAATAACTCTCTCTAAAATTTATGCCAGGAAGTAAATGGATTCTATAAGGGTTGAGTTACAACTTATCATCATTAATAAATCATTAAGCATTAATAGGAGACCTAGACTATGCTTCACAATGGCACAACATGGCCACAAGGTGGTGCTAATAATCTCTTTTGAAGCCTCAGCCTGCAGAAAGGTCCTGGTAGCAGAGAAATGGCACAGTCCTTTCAGAAGATCTGGGAACAGACATGGATTTCCTCCTTGTAAAGTTCCCTTAAGAATAAATGCCCTTAGATAAACACTGAGTTATGCTAATACTCTAGTCTACAAAATAATTTGTCAATTGCTGTGAACAAAAACTATGTAAAGGCCTAATTTAATCCTAAATTGTAGCAAATAAGAGCTAATTTATCCTACCTGAGACCCAATAAAGACTAAATTATTCCAGGCCCACATAATTCTAGATATTTTCATTATTGACATTTTGGTCTGTGGATTCTTCAGATCTTTGTGGCTGGAGATCTCTGCCCTCTGCCAAACCATGACAATCAAAACAGGTCTCCAGACCCTGCAAATGACCCTAACTGGAAAAATCAGTTGAGAACCACTGCCCTTAACAATTCACACACTACAACCTGAATACAAATTCCCCAGAGGCTGCTAGAAACAGCTCCTCCTTTGAATATCTTTTTTTTTTTTTTTTTTGGTGGCAGTGGTGCTAGGGATTGGACACAGGGCCTTGTGCATGTGAGGCAAGCATTCTACCTAAGGAGCTATATCCCCAGCCCCTCTGGTATGATTTTAACACCTTGCCAGGAGATAAAGATGCTTCTGACTCAAAACACTCTACAGAACTACTAAATCACCCCAGATAAAGCCTCAATTTCTCTAGGGTCACTTTATCCAAATTCCTTTTCTATCATGCTGTGTCCACCAGGGCAGCACTAATACCACATGCGCCTACCCTATCGCAGAAAGGGAAGAGTAGAGGGATCATTAGGGATCAGAGAGAGTGTCCCTTCTTTTCTGAGAGTGTCAAAGAAGCCTCTTACCTTTCCTGTGTCCACAGAAGAAATGCCTAGCTACAAAAATTTGTCTATCAAACTCTGCTTTAGTCTGTCTGTGTTGCTGTAACAAAATGCCTGAAGCTGTGTACTTTTAAAGAAAAGAGGCTTATTTAGCTCACAGGCCAAGGGTATGGTGCTGGCCTATGCTTGCTCTAGTGAGAGTCTCATAGCAGATGGATTCATAATGATGGGAGGAGAGAGAGAAGAGATCACATAGCAAGGCCAGGAATCAAGAGATCGGGGAGGATAAGGTTCCCTCTTATAGAACAAGCTGCTGACATGAACAAATCCACTTTTATCAGACCTGACCCATTCCTGAGAGATAGCATTAATCTCTTCTGAGAGTGAACCCCCATATCTGGATTATCTATCACTATCACTAGGTCCCACCTCTGAAAGGTCCCGCTACCTCCCAGCACCAACACACTGGGAATCAAGCTCCAACATGTGCACCTTTAAGGAACAAACCAAATTAAAACCATAACAACCTACAACCCAGAACTCTAAGATTTCATATGGTCAGAAATCACTAATGTTAGCATTGTTATTGTTTAGCTATGAGGTGTCCTCCAAAAGCTTCTGTGTTAATGCAGATGTTAAAAGAGTAGATTATGAACTATAATCTAACCAGTGGGTGAATTCATTATCTGGATTAATAATTTGAATGGATTAACTGGGGCATAATTGTAGGCAGGTGGGTAGTGACTAGAGGAACTAGGTCACTGGCGGTGTGTCTTGAGTATTTGTACTTTGTTCCTGTTGCTTCTTCTCTCTCTGCTTCCTGGCTGCCATGAGTTGAGCAGATTTTCTCTGCCATGTTCTTCTGCCCTGATGCTCTGCCTCACCTTGAGCTCAGAGTTATCTCACTGGCCATAAACTGAACATCTAAAACCATGAGCCCAAATTTTGGTCACAGTGACAAAACTCTAACAAACACAAGCTTTATCAAAAGCTCAAGTTATGACCAAGAAATAGTTAATAGTAAAGAGAAAAATCACTTAACTGGTTGAGGATTTTATAGAAATCCATCTTAATTTCATATTTCCTCCCCACAGAAATAAAACTAAAAAATAAGGGTCATTATTATTAATTCATTTTTTTGTGTTTATTATTCATTTGAGACATACTATGGGTTTGCTATTTTTTTTAAAAAATCACAATTTAATTACTGTCATTTTCCAGAAATCCCTGAAAATAAATTATTTCCTGATGATTTGATGCTTAACAGACTTGAGCTGTTAATGTTAATACTTTTAAATGTTTTTATTAGTTTATTATAGTTATACACAATACTGGGGTTCATTTTGACATAATTAATGCTCCATTTTAGTCTTAAGTACTTCTCTTTCCCTCTCCTCCTCCCTCTACTGTTCCCCTTCCTGTATGTTGGTCTTCTTTTTTTTTTATTGGTATGCTATAGATAAATATAAAGGTGAAATTCACTGTGATATATTCATATATGTCCATAGCATAACTTCTTCAATTTCATTCTGCAGTTCCTCCCTTTCCCCATTGACTACCCCAGCTCCTTTCTGGGAGCCACTGATCTCCTATATCCATGGAATTCCTTTATCTCTTTCTCTCTCTCTCTCTCTCTCTCTCTCTCTCTCTCTCTCTCTCTCTCTCTCTCTTTCTCTCTTTTATTCTATCATCTATATAGGAGAGAAAGCATTTGGCCCTTACGTTTTGGGGGATTATATATTTTGTTCCTGGCTCCTCCTATCACTCTCTCTCCCTGTTTCCTAGTTACGAGGAGGTGAATATCTTTCCACCTCCAACTGTTCTGCCATGATGTTCTACATCACCTCAGGCCTAGAACAATGGAATCAGCTAACCACTGAAGCAAACCTCTGAAACCATAAGCCCAGAATAAATTTTGCCCTTCTAAATTGTTCTCATCTAGTATTTTGATCACAGAGGTAAGAACTTAAATAACACAGTAAGCATAAAGGGTGAGTGTTCCAAGAAATAATCTAGCAAAAAATTTTGGAGGCCCATGGAAGGAAAAAGAAATAAAGAGTTAGGGTAGAGGCAGAGAAATCTGTGGTCCCCACATTGCTCTCTGCTGGAGAGAAGGGCCAGTTTCTATTTATTCCCTTTTCTCATTTCAGGGGAAAATGTGACTCTTCTGTGGATCCATAGAGATCTGGGATCATTCCATTTTAGATCTCAATATCCAGAAGTAAACAAAACTGTGAAACAGAAACCCTCAAAACTATCTTGGACCCCCAAAAGAAACTAAGGCATCTCATTAGACATTGAATTATGTCCCTTATAAAGGCAGCAAAGTCTTAACTGCAATACCCATGGTGGCCTCAACTTTAAACAAGGTCTTTGCAGATGATTAACTTAAGATGAGACCATTAACATGGACCTTGATCCAATATGACTGCGTCCTTATGAAAAGGGTACATTTCAACACAGACAAATGAGGAGAGTATCATGTGAGATGGAGGCAGAGGTGGGGTAATGCTTCTATGAGCAAAGTAATGCCAGACTGATGTAAATCTGCATAAGCTGGAGGGAGGCCTGGGACAGATTCTCCCTGCCAGCCAGAGAGGAAATCAACCCTGCCCATACCTTGATCTGTTGTTTAAGCCATCTAGATTATGGTATTTTGTCACAGTGGTAGTATTAAACTAATACTCGGCCTTTCTTCCTATGCATTCAATAAGAGAAAGAAATGAATCACCCCTCGTAGTTGCATGGTTTTTTCACATTCCAAGTTTGCTAAAGTCTACAGTGTAAGTGGGACCTTGAGGATGGGCTGGTGTCTGTGCTATGGCTTTGTACAGCTGTAGACCCATGTCCACTGGGGAGGTGAATGAGCTCTCACAGGGAGCATCAGAAATGGTCACCAGTGGTTACAGATGCCAAGAAACAGGACCTCTGACAACAGTGCTTGGCTCTGTATAAAGTTGCTGGAGGTGTGACTTGGGGAGTGTCTCTTAGCTGTCCTGACCCACTCCATTTTCAGTGGTAAGACCTTACATTATCTAGCCTTGCAGGGCCACTGCATGCATTGGGCCTCAGGGTGGGAGGAATATTTATACTCATCTGTCTTCTCATTTTGCAGAAAAAGGTAGGTCAGATCTTTGTATTATTCAAGACTGCCATATTTTAGGTCATGAAGCAAGTCTTAACAGAAACAACAAAAAATTAATATTATCCTTGGTATCTTGTAAGATCATAATGAAATGAAATCAGAAATCAAGAGTACAAAAGTATAGAAGCCACACAAACAAATGGAGATTGAACAATTATCTTTTCTTGATCAATGTTTTATATTCATTTTAATTAGTTATACATGACAGTAGAATGCATTTATGTACTTTGATATATCATACATAGATAAAATATAATTTCTCATTTTTCTGAGTGTACATGTTATAGAATCACATTGGTCATACAGTCACATATATACATAAAGTAATAATGTCTGTTTAATTCTACTGTCTTTCCTATCCCCACATACCCTACCCTCCCTCCCTTCACTTCCCTCTACCTAATCTAAGGTAACACTATTCTTCTCTAGTGCCCCCCCCCACCTTCTTGTGAATTAGATCCACATATTAGAGAAAACATTCAGCCTTTGGATTTTTAGGATTGGCTTATTTCACTTAGCATGATGTTCTCCAACTCCATCCATTTACTGGCAAATGCCATAATTTCACTCTTCTTTGAAGCTGAGTAATATTCCATTGAGTATATATACCACAGTTTCTTTATCCATTCATCTATTGAATGACATGTAGGTTGGTTCCATAGTTTAGCTATTGTGAATTGAGCTGCTATAAACATTGATGTGGCTGCATTACTGTAGTATGCTGATTTAAGTCCTTTGAGTATAACCAAGGAGTGTTATAGCTGAGTCAAATGGTGGCTCCATTCCAAGTTTTCTGAGGAATCTCCATACTGCTTTCCACAGTTGTTGCACCGATTTGCAGTCCCACCAGCAATGTGTGAGTGTGCCTTTCTCCCCACATTCTTGCCAATATTTATTTTTGCTTGTAATCTTAATAATTGCCATTCTGACAGGAGTGAGATGAAATCTTAGTTTTGATTTGCATTTCTCTAATTGATAGAAATGTTGACCACTTTTTCATATATTTGTTGATTGATTGTATTTCTTCTTTTATGAAGTGTCTCTTCTTTAGCCCATTTATTAATTGGGTTATTTGTTTTTGGAATTTAGTTGTTTGAGTTCTCTATATATCCTAGGGAATAATTATTTTCTCCCATTCTGTAGGCTCTCTTCTCATTATTGATTGTTTCCTTTGCTGAGAAAAAGCTTTTTAATTTGAATCAATCCTATTTATTAATAGAGGTTCAATTTCATTTTGCTACATATGGATTTCCAGTTGTGCCAGCACCATTTGTTGAATAGGCTATCTTTCTCCAGTGAATGTTTTTGGCACCTTTGTCTAGTATGACATAACCATATTTATGTGGGTTTGTCTATGTGTCCTCTATTTTGTACCATTGGTCTACAAGTCTATTTTAGTGCCAATATCATGCTGTTTTTGTTACTATAGCTCTGTAGTATGGTTTAAATTCTGGTATAGTGATGCCTTCTGCTTCATTTTTCTTGCTAAAAAGATTGCTTTAGCTATTCTGAGTCTCTTATTTGGTGCAGGGTTGGTTCAACATATGGAAATCAATAAACATAATTCATCATATTAATAGAATGATATAATCATCTCAATATTATATAATCATCTCAATAGATGAAGAAAGAGCATTTGATAAAATACAGCATGTTTTTAATGTTCAAAACATGAGAAAAACTAGGGGTAGTGAAAACATACCTCAACATTATATAAGCCATATATGTTAAACCTAAGGGCAGCATCATTCTAAATGGAGAAAAATTTAAAGTGTTACCTCTAAAAACTGGAACAAGGCAAGGATGTCCTCTTTCACTACTTCTATTCAACATCATCCTTGAAACTCTAGCCAGAGACAGAAGACAAAAGAAATAAATTAAAGAGATATAAATAGGTAAAGAAAAACTCAAATTATTGCTATTTGCTTATGCCATAATTCTATATCTAGAAGATTAAAAAAATTCTACCACAAAATTCTAAAACTAATAATGAGTTCAGAAAAGTAGCGGGATATAAAATCAACACACATAAATCAAATGCATTTCTATACATCAGCAATGAATCCACAGAAAGAGAAATTAGAAAAACTACCCCATTCACAACAGACTCCAAAAAAAAAAAATACCTGAGTATCAATCTAACAATTATCTTTTAAATGAGAAATAAATAATAGAATAAATGACAGCAGAAATAAATTTTTTTTGGAATCAAACAAGAATAGAGATAACAACATACCAAAATCTCTGCAACATTATGAAGGAGGTTTTAAGGAGAACATTTAGCATTAAGTGTCTATATAGATACATATAACAACAACAAGAGCAACAACACCACACATAGACACACACACACACACACACACACACACACACAAAGCCAGAAAGATCCCCAATAAACAATTTAATGTATATGCCAAATCCCTAGAAACACAGGAACAAACTAACTCCAAAATCAGTGGAAGACAGGAAATAATATCAGGACCAAAGTCAGTGAAATAGACAAAAAAAAAAAAAACCACAAATGATCAATGCAGCAAAGAATTGGGTCTTTGAAAAGATAAACCAAATTAATAAACCCCTAGCCAAACTACCCCCCAAAAGAGAAAACCCAAATAAAAAAAATAGAGATAAAAAAGAGATATCACGGGGCTGGGGATGTGGCTCAAGCGGTAGCGCGCTCGCCTGGCATGCGTGCGGCCTGGGTTCGATCCTCAGCACCACATACCAACAAAGATGTTGTGTCTGCCGAGAACTAAAAAATAAATATTAAAAATTCTCTCTCTCTCTCTCTCTCTCTCTCTCTCTCTCTCTCTCTCTCTCTCTCCTCTCTCACTCTCTAAAAAAAAAAAAAAGAGATATCACCACAGTCATTTCTAAAATTCAGAAGTTCCCTAAGGTCTATTTTGAAAATTTATATTCCAGTAGATATAAATATAAATGTTGTTGCTCTTGTTGTTGCTATGTGTGTGTAACTATATAGGCACTTAATGCTAAAGTACTGAGAATGTAGCCCTGGAGTCCAAAAGGAAAGAGATTGGTCTACCTGCTACCACAATGGTTACCTGGGTTTCCATATTGTGATCGCATTTTGAGATCCCAGGTCTCATCAGTCATCCCTAGCTATTTGCAGAAAGTCTGTTTGCAGAGCGTGGGGTTGTGTGACCTCCTGCCTCTCTGGGCAAGAAGGCAATAAAAAGCCCAGTGGCCCAGATGGGGGCATTTAGAACAGGGACTGAGAGGTTTTTGAGGATTGGAAAAAGATTTGGCCCAATGGCCCAACTGATCACAACTATACATATTCGGGAGGGATGTCTTCTGTGGGTTACAGAAGTAGTGATTGTAGTGGCAGGTTGTTGAAATGTTTTGGCTAGCATTTGATATTTAGCATCACAGCCCTTTTCATCTCTGCCATTGTACACCTTGAAGGCCACCTCAAGCACTTGAGCAGGTGGGGTGAGGGGACCTCGCTCCAACTTATTAATGTCAACTTATTTAATGTCAGGAAGCTTTGGGAGAAAAAGTAGATCATGAGTAAGTTATGACCATCAGGTGACTTAGGATCAAATATGTGTACTGGAGTAGGGCCTGAGTCAGGCAGTTTGAAAAGGAAGAGGGGTTTTCATTTTTATCTTCAATGACCTCTTGCAGTTTATCATAACTGATGGCTTTATGAGCTGCCTTTTTTAAACCTGTCAGTAAGCAGGTAAAAAATCAGTCCCTTCTTAATTGGCCTCCAGGGAAATTTTTAGTCCCAACTGGTGGGCTTCATTGGCAAAGTTCCAGGCTTGTTCCCAGACTCATCTGCACTACTCTAGGAGGAGGGTGTTGAATTGGATCACTTGCATACCATGAATGGTGAGGTTTTGGCCTATGTTATGTATTGTAACTCCTTGGCATATGTACTAGGGTTGGAGGTAAAGGATCCTAGGCATTTCTCGATTTGGGAGAGATCACCTAGAGAGAAGGGCACATGGACTCTGCCTACCCCTCAAACCCAACACTTCCTGGAGAGGAAGTAAAGCGGGGGGCTCTTAAATGGCTGTGTTACATTGGGTGATGGGAGGGCTGAAGGGTGTTTGGGATGGTGGTGTGGAGGGAGCAGGTGGGTTTGGTGGAACTTAGTAAGCTCATCAGTGGGGTTGAAAGGAGGGTTTGGGTCCCTTGTTTGTATAGGAATAGGGTCTCTGGAGGAATCCAAGCCTTGGTGACAAGTAACAGCTGGGCAGGAGAGCAAGAAGAGCAAAGGGAAGGCTTAGAGCAGAGAATAGTGAAGAATCCAAGGCAGGTGGAGGAGTGGAAGCAAATACTGCTGGCTTAGAGGCTTTTTCCCCCTCATTGCTGGCTTGACTCTCAGAGTCTGGAGTCCAGGAGTGTTGACCTTGAGGGTCTAATATCTGCTGTCATTTGATTAAAGTAACACAGTATTTTATCATCATATGAGTTTTTAAAACATGTATGAATATAGAATTTTAACTTTCAATCATCTTGGTTTTAGTAAGAGCAGAAATAAAGAGATCTTAAACTTTCCATTGAACAACAATTTATGAAAATAATATTTATAATGTTTACTCCATTTAAGTTAAATCTGATTTATCTATTTTAACTTAGATTACCCATGAAAACCAAGTTTAGTTAACATTTTAAGGCTTTTTGTTGTTGTTGTTGTTGAAGAAACCTAGAAAAAACAATGTACATTATATTTAAGACATTTAATAGAAAATGAGATTTTTCATTGTCTGATCATCTGCATCAGTGATTTTGAAGCCATCATTACCTTTTTTTGTTTACCCAATTTAAACTGAACTTTAAATCATGTGAATCAAAGGCATTGGTTCCATTTTTTTGAATTTTAGTTTATGAGTGCTCTGTATTTGGGTTCTGATAGATACACATGTGTAGACAAGACAGTATGCAGAACAAATAAGTAAAGGCCTTATAACTTTAAAATATATTAAGAGTCAACCCTCATAAATTGGTCACTGAGCAAAGCAGAGTGTAAAAAAAACTTTTAGAGTTGGATAAAATAGGTCTGTACAATAATTATAGGCATGCAGGATCAAATTTCTTAGCTCAAAAATATAGATTTTTTTTAAAAGATTCCTAGGGGCTGGGGTTGTGGCTCAGTAGTAGAGTGCTCACCAAGCATGTGTGAGGCTCTGTGTTCAATCCTCAGTACCATATAAAAATACATAAATAACAATAAAGGTATTGTGTTCAACTAGGTGGCCTAGGGATTGGACCCTAGAGGCGAAGGAGGGTCATGTTTCTTTGGGAACTGATATCTCCTAGCAGCACTGTGAGGAAGATGTATTCTCCCTCCACACCAATGGGGCTCCAGGGAAGGGGCTGAGATTTGCCCCTGTCACAAAGATGGGAGGATGGAGGTGAGTCTGCTGTTGGATCTGCAATCTCCCACTCCTTCTACAGACTTCCTAAAGATCTGGCAGCCTCTGGAACAAGGAAGGAGCACAGAGCTTCCAGGGCACCTAGGAGGGGAGGGGTCTAGGGATAGGAAAACTGTGTATCTTGCTTTCCTTGAAGTGGTATGGAAGGTCTCAGGGAAGACAAAACAGTGAGCTGAGATGGGGCACAAGAGAGATGGGTCCCTGAACCCTCTGTGGTGCCATGTTCTCAACACAAAGCCTTGCCTTTCCACGGCACCTCAGCTTGACAGCGCTTCAGCAGCTGTGTGGCACAAGTCTCTCAATTTGGTGATGGAGTGGGGAGGAAGGTGGCTCTCTGGCTCCTCAGGATGCTATATATCCAGGAGGGTGGGATGAAATAGGGTTGGGACTTCTGACAGGACTCCATCTCTCTGCCCCCAGGATGACACAGGAGAATCTCATCATGATGATCTGGGATTGGCCCTGGAGGCCCAAGGCATGCTGCTATTGGGGATCCCAAATAGCCAGAGGCTGCCCAAGGGGAATCCTCACTACCCATTGCTATTCCCTCAGCTCCCCTGGCACTGGTAGCTCAAGGCCCATGTACTGAGTTCCTGGGACCAAAACCTGAAAAAGCCTGGCCAGACCCAGGGACAGAGTGGCCCAACCTCCTATCCACTGTCCTTCTCAGCTTCCCACTGGACCTAGGGTCTACAATGAAGATCTCAGTTTGCCTCAACCCAAGGATGGAGGCTTTAACATGGCTGCCATGTGCCCTTGTGGTTTCGCAAAGTCTAGGCCTTATAGCTTTCTTCCTTGTGCCAAGTCCCTCAGAGCCCTGCATCCTACTGACCCTTCTCATCTTGTTCACTCAGGACCACTTCTAGAGACTTGTCAGCCTCTGACCTCAATCACAGGTCTCTGAGTGCCACCTCTGTGGGACAAGAGACACAGGGCAAGAGAAGAAGAAAGCAGGAGCCAGTACCCAGTTGTGGCCCTTTTAGACCCTGGTCTCACACTCTGGGTTACAGGATCCTCAGCTCCAGCTTCTTCCTCACCCAGCAAGGAAGTAAGGTGGATGGTCCCTCACTCCTTCCTGAGTGTGTGTGGATATTTGAGTATGCATGTGAGAGTGAACCAGCAAACTTGTGAGTGTGTAAGGGAGGGGATGGAGCTGTTGAATATGAGAGCTGCTCTAGCTGTTCAGCCCTCTCTGCAAAGGGCTCCACCTGGGGCCTAGGGAACCCTTTCCTATAGGGAGAAATGTAAGTGGAGCCTCAGGGCCCACCCTCAGATCTCCACTTCAGGGAAACCCAACCCTGCCCAGCAAACTGGTTTGGTCTGTGGCCACCTCTGTCAAAAGGGTTTGGCCTTGGGAGGGACAGGGACCAGGCTTCAGGCCCCAGCCTTGTGTTACTACACTGTTGGGGCCTTGACCCATTGGTGAGATTCTGCTTTCCCACCTCCTCTCTGGTCTTTTTACTCTTCCTCATGAGCCCTGGTTCTGGTGGTTGTGTGATGTGGTCTTCATGCACTTTATTTATTTGCAGTCTGTGTTCCAGGTGGCAGAACTCCTACACATTCAGAGACCAAGCCTTGATGATTTTACATTTCTGAGTGATGATCTCTGCACTGGCCAACACTGTCAGGTCAGGAATATGTTCTTGTTTCTGATATTGACACATGTTGTTGTCTCCCTATGTTAAAAAAAAAAAAAAAGAAGAAGCTTAAGATTTCCCTGTTTATTTTTCTTTGGTCAATGGCCATTTAGAGGAGCATTGTTTAAATTTCCCATGTTCTGGGATTTCCCTAATATCTTTCTGTTATATATGTTTTCCTCTGTATAATCGCATTATGTTCAGAGAACATATTCTGCACATGATTTACCTCTTCCTTTTTTATTTTTATTTTTTAGTTGTAGTTGGACACAATACCTTTATTTTATTTATGTTATTTTTATGGGTTGCTGAGGATCAAACCCAGGGTCTTGCACGTGCTAGGCGATTGCTCTACTGCTGAGCCACAACCCCAGCCCCCTTCCTCTTTCTGTATTTTTCTTTAGTTTCTGCATATGAGAGAAAGCATTTGACTCTTGACTTTCTGAGTCTGGATTATTTCACCTAGCATGATGTTCTTCAGCTCCATGAATTTATCAGTAAATTCTTTATGGCTAAATATATATAACACATCTTCAATCATTCACCTGTTCTTGAGTGCTAGGAGCCACAGCAAAAGTATTATGATACATGGCACCTTTGGTTTAGGTGACTGCCAGCTAGCCATTGAGATGATATGATTATGTTAAGATTTGCATTCATATTGAACTCCTGCTGTTCACCTCGCCTGCTACGAGACTCATGTTACAGGACTCATGTTACGGGACTCCCAGAGAGTTCCCATTGGTTGGGGAAGAATAGTAGGAGGGAATTTCCAGGGGAGGTCCGGGCCCCCGGTTCCGGTAGACGCACACACGTGTGTGGACCAGCTTGCTAGCGGGGCGCACACGGGGCACTGGTGGCCTTTTTAAAATAAAACTTTGTTTCTGCTCGAGCGGCTTGTGATTCTGTGCCAAGCCGGGTTGTGGCAATATTGCTGTCTCTGACCCTCATAAGGTCCCTTTCCTAATAACATGTCCATATTTCTTTGAGGGTAACCAGCTGCTGCATTTCGCCTAGCTGTCTCCATGCAAAATTCCTCATTGGCAACTTTCCATAATAAATATTGTTCTCCATTTAGCACAGACCGACATAAGTTAGCCCAATCTGCTGGTGTCAAGTCCAAGTTGGTAATAGATTCAACCATACTTATTGTGAAGGGTGCCTGGGGACTGTAGGTTGCTACAGCTTCCTTTAATTGCTTTATTACTTTGAAATCTAAAGCACGGTAAACTCGTTGCCCTTCTGCCCGCTCAAGTACAGGGCATGCTAACTTTTGGGGTCCTGCCTCAGGATTCTGTCCATCAACTATGGAAGTTGAGGGCCGCTCAGCTGCAGGTGGAGCTGTTGGTTGAATTACACCCTCTGGTGATAGAGTTAGTAGCAGCCTCCCTATCTGATGGCTGTTTTTCCCCTGAGCTTGCTTTCTTCAAATCTTCCTCTGTCTGACTAGCTTGAGAGACCTTTTCTTTTGCTTGACCTAATATATTTTCTACCATAGCCTGGACCTCTAACAATTTACTTAACAGTCTTTCAGTTTGTTTTTTACTAGATTCTAATCTACTATAAAGGTAATGTAACCCAATATGATAGGATAGAACAAAGCCAAAAGAGAATGAAACAAAAACGGAGAGGAGAATGGTTATATCAATTTCCTCATTCTCAGGGCTGAATAATTTCAACCCTTGAGCCAACCATTTTTCCCAGTTCACCTGAGGAAATTGTAAGGCTAGGGAGCTTGAAATAAAAACAAAATAAATCAAAACAAGAATACCCATTCTGTCGCCTTTCCTCAGGGGCGAGCGATATTACTCACCTCTAAGCTTCGGGCGTTCCCCGTCTGGGCCGCCAATTGCTGCAACCCTGCTGGGCACAGAATCACAAGCCACTCAAGCAGAAACAAAGTTTTATTTTAAAAAGGCCGCCAGTGCCCCGTGTGCACCCCGCTAGCAAGCTGGTCCACACACGTGTGTGCGTCTACCGGAACCGGGGGCCCGGACCTCCCCTGGAAATTCCCTCCTACTATCCTTCCCCAACCAATGGGAACTCTCCGGGAGTCCCGTAACATTAGTCCCATAGCAGGCAAGGTGAATAGCAGGAGTCCAATTTCCATATGAGTGTAAATCTTAACATAATCATATCATCTCAATGGCTAGCTGGCAGTCACCTAAACCAAAGGTGCCATGTATCATAATACTTTTGCTGTGGCTTCTAGCACTTGAGTACCTGGGCTGGTTTCATTACTTGGCTATTGTGAATTGTGTTGCTGTAAACATTGATGTGCCTATATCAGTATAGTATGCTGACTGTAGTTCTTTTGGATAAACATCAAGAAGTGGACAGCTGGGTCAGGTTCCCATTCTTAGTCATTTGAGGGGTCTCCATATGGATTCCAAAGTAGTTATTAATTTGCAGTCCTACCCAAAATTTATAACTATACTTTTCTCCCCACACCCTCACCAGCATTTATTATTTATAATTTAAAAAATTGCATTTTAACTGAAGTGAAATGAAATCTCATGTAGTTTTGATTTACATTTCCTTGATTTCCAGGAATGCTGAACTTCTTTTTTTCAAATATGCATTTTCCATTTGTATTTTTTCTTTAAAAAAGTCTATTTACTTCTTTTGCCCATTTATTAATTGGGTAATAAATTTTTTTGGTGTTAAGTTCTTTATATATTCTGGATATTAATCCCCCATTACAGGAGTAGCCAGAAAAGATTTTCTCCCATTCAGTAGACTCTCTCTTCACACTCTTAGTTGTTTTGTTTGCTGTGCAGAAACTTTTAAATTTCATGCCACTGCACTTATTGATTCTTGATTTTCTTCCTTGAGCTTTAGGGAAGCTTGTTAAGTTGTGTTAAGGAACTGCATGCCTGCACTGATATGTTGGGAGTGTCAAAAGTATATTTTCTTCTAGCAGTTGAAAATGTTTCTGTTCTAATTCTATTATGGTTTAAATATAAGGTGTTCCCAAAAAGTTCATTTATGAGACAATGCAAGAATTTTTAGAGGTGAAATGAAGTGTGACCTAATTAGAGGATTAGTCTGCTAATGGATTAACTGGGTAGTAATGATAAGCAGCTAGGTTGCGGCTGGGGAAAGTATGTCACTGGGGGTCTGTATGCCTTTGGGGCTTATATTTTGTCCTTTCGAGCAGAGCTTTTTCTTGGCTTTTTGGTTGCCATGACCTGAGCCACTTTCTTCTGCCACACACTTCTGACATGATGTTCTGCTTCAATAAGGTCTAGAGCTATGGAGGTGGCAAACCATGGGCTGCATCTCTAAAACCAGGAGCTAAAATAAACTTTTCCTTCTCTAAGTTATTCTTGTCAGTTTTTTTAATCATGGCAGAAAAACTGACTGAAACAAATTTCCAGGTTTTTGATCCACTCTGAGTTGACTTTTGTAAAGGGTGAGAGATGAGTCAAGTTTCATTCTTCTGCAAATGGATATACAATTTTCCTAGCATCATTTGTTTAAAAGGCTACCTTTTCTCCAACATACACCTTAGTGAAGTATCAGATGACTGTATCCATGTGGGTTTTTTTCTGAGTCTTCTATTCTATCCCATTGGTCTCTGTGCATGTCTGTTTTGGTGCCAATATTATGCTCTTTGTGTTCCTCTAGCTGGGTAGTATAATATGCATCCAGCATCATTTTCTTGCTTAGGATTTCTTTGGCTCTTCTGGGTCTTTTATTGTTCCAAAGGGATTTTAGGACTATTTTTTCTACTTCTGTCAAGAATGTCATTGGTATTTTGATAGGGATTTCATTGAATCTGTATAAAGCTTTGGTGATAATTAATTTTGACAATATTAATTCTGCCTATCCAAGAATATAGGAGATCTTTCCCTCTTCTAAGATCTTCAATTTCTTTCTTAAGTGTTCTATAGTTCTCATTGTAGAGGTCTTTCACCTTGGATAGATTTATTCTTAAGTATTTTATTTTATTTTGTGATATTATTGTGATAGGATAATTTTCCTGATTTATTTCTCAGAAGGATCCTTATTGGAGTATAAGAAAGCTATCAATTTTTGTATGTTGATATTGTATTCTGTTACTTCACTTAAATTTTTTTATTAGCTCTAGAAATATTCTAGTATAATTTTGGGGGTCTTCTTAGATAATGTCATCAGAAAACATAAATAATTTGAATTATTATTTTTCTATTTAAATCCTTGTAATTTTCTTCTCTTGCTTGATTGTTCTGGTTAAAGTTTGAAAAACTACGTTAAATAAGAATTGCAAGAGTGGACATGCTTGTCTTGTTTCTGATTTTAGAGGAAATGGTTTCAGTTTTTCTCCGTTTAGTTGATGTTTTTGTGTTTATCACATATAGCAATCTTGGTTAGAATCTGTTATCTTCCAGAATTTTGTGTATATTATTCCAAGACCTTCTGGATTTTAAGGTTTGGGGTAAGAAATCAATACAAATTCTAATTGACTTACTTCTAAATGTGACTTGCTGATTTCCACTTGCAGCTTTTATAATCTTGCTTGTTCTATTTATTAGCCTTTTTAATTATAAAGTGTCTTGGAGAGGATCTTTTTTTGATCTTACCTATTTAGAGTTGTAAATACCTCTTCTATTTGGATTTCTGTCTCATTCTTAAGGCTTGGAAAATTTATGATTATTTCATTTAAAAGTTTTTGCATTTCTTTAGTTTGTATTTCAGTGCCTTCATGTGTGCCAGTGATTTTTATCTTTGGTCTCTTAATGTTATTCAAGATTTCTTGAATATTCTGATCATGATCTTTTAACATGTTTTCTTTATTGTTGACTTTGTTTTCAAGTTTGTATACTTCATTTTTGAGGTCTGGGAATGTCTTCTCTGTGATCCTACTCCATTGGGAAATGCTTTCAATTGAATTTTTAATTTGATTTATTGAGTCATTTCTATTTTTTTTCAGAATCTTTGTCCTTTTATTTAAATGTTCTTTCACTTCCTATATATTTGTTCTTTTATTAATTCCTTAGATCTTTAAGTTCATTGAACATTTTAATTATCTACTTTCCAATTCTTTTCTGGCATTTTCTCTATAGTAGTGTCCATGGAAGCACTTGTGTTGTGAGTTATTAGGGGTGGCTTGTTCCCTTAATTTTCCATATTGTTAGTATTTTTACCCATCTTCTGGGATAATTTTCTCTTCTACTTTTTTTTGTGAGGGATTTTTTTAGTGAATTTTTTTCTTTTTACTGTGTGTCCTGGGTTGGTCAAATATTTCAATGTTGATATTTTCACTCAATTTGAACTTTCTATTATTGCCATTCTCTCATACCTCATTTGGAGGATGTACTAATTCCCTTAATTACAATGACTTTATAACAATGCTTATATTGATAAATCTTTAAGGAGATCTTTTTGACAGTGTTCTTCACTAACCCATTTATCTGTTTTTTTTGGCCAGATTTTTGCAGTGGAATGTTTTCTTTCTAGGGCTTCACTTATTGTGCGGTTTGTTTCTTCCTCAGCTCTGACCCAAAGTGGCCAAGCCTGTTTAAGGAGTCTGGATGCAGAGTTTCACAGTAGAATTCCATTCCCTTCTTGGTGGGTTTCAGACTATGTGCTTGGGCAGGAGAGTGGGATGCATCAGCGGATCCTGCCCTCTCTAAGCTTGGAAGAGATGACTCGTGGTTCACCAGAGTTGGTCTGAATTTAATTTGTTTCAGTCCCCTTCCCCCACCTGTGACAGAAAGGCTTCTAATCTCAGCGCTCAGATTGCATGTTTCAAGTGAAAGTGCTTTTCTGCTTTTCTCAGCTTTGTAGACTCAATTTCCTGGTGCTGAATTGCTGTTTTGATTCCTTCTTGGAAAGCTGCTATGATAGTATGGCTTCCTCTGAACCACCTTATGCCATTCTCCAAAGGGATAGACTTGATATGAAGCTGTATTCCTGTAATTAAAATTCTATTATGGCCATTCTCTCATTACACATTGGGAGGATGTACTAATCCCCTTAATTACAATAACTTTATAACAATGCCTTATATTAATAAATCTTTAAGAAGAGGAAGTGGGAAGTGCATCATCCCCTGTAGACCCAGTGACTCAGGGGGCTAGAGGAGCCAAGTTTGAGGAAAGCCTTCGAAACTCAACCAGAACATGTAATACCAGCTACTTGGGAGGCTGAGGCAGGAGGATTATAGCATTATAGGAAAGCCTGAGAAACTTAGTGAGACTCTGTCTCTAAATAAAATTTAAAACAGGGTGGAAATGTAACTAAGTGGTAGTATACCCCATTTCCTGGCTATCAGGATGCCTGACATTCTCCTTTCAGATCTTTTGGCACCTGTGCAACTGAGCAACGTGGACCTTTTGAACATAGGAAAGGGAGCCTAGAGATACACCCAAATTTGTAGGTCTTACTAATATGTTTATTAGAAAGAATTGTGAACCGGACAGTGACCTCACCACAAGTATAACTCTTATGCAGAGTACATTCAGATGCTAAATTAATGTGTTACATTTATTAGAAGGAACAATTGTTTGGTAGGTCCTCATAATAAACAAATTGGATCTCATCCTCAGTCATTGACATTCCTACTTTTAGAGTAGGGTCTTTGCCTTCAGCACCCATTTATTTTTACTATTTTAAATTAGAACCTTGGAAGCAAATGTATGCTCTAGTTTTGAGAAATCACAATCAATACCTTGCCCCAATTCCTTATTCCCTCTGCACCCTGACAGACATTGGTGCTTCCCATATGGCCCTTCATGGTGTGTGGGTCCCCTTCCTTCTGGCTATCAATGTTGATATTTTCACTCAATTTGAATGGATATTATCAGACTCATTTCACTGTGAGTCATCTTTTGCCCTCTTTGTCCTACTAAACCTGAATAATAATAAGAACAATATTTTATATTTTAAATTATTTTTTAAACCATTTTTTAAACCAACAAGGGCTATGAGTCTTCCCTGGTCCTGGCTCCTCTTCCTTGCCTTTCTGCAGCCATATGGCCCCAGTGAGTAAGGAGACATTACCATGTGACTGCCCATAGTGCATTGATTTTATAGTTGCACAGCATGTGGACCCTATTTAGGGTTTAATGCTATTTAGGAATCCATTCAGAAGTCCAACATTATTAGATTTCTTGAGGGCACCAGCAATAACATTGTCTCTTACTTCCCCTGTGACCACCTGCTCTGTGCAGCCCCTGAAACCCCATCCTCCTTCACCCCAAGTGCAGGCAGCAGGCCTAGGCCTCAACTGCAATACATGCACATCAAATCAGAGGCCATCTCAAAGTTGGAACAAAGAGAAGATCTCTGCTCTCATAGGAATAATCAAGTAGGGAGAGTGGGTGAGTTGTCAGTGATGGCAGGAGAATCCAGGGGCAAGGGCAAGCTCCTTAGGAGCCCAGGATTTACCCAAAAATTCTTGAAAGAAGAGGACAAAACAGAGCATAGAATGATGATTTTCTTCTTAAAAAATCAACAAATACATAAATAGAATATATATATATATATATATATATATATATATATATATATACACACATACATACATATATATGTATATATGTATACATTATTACTAAAATTAAAACTATCAAAGACCATAAAATCTATTTAAATGGACAGTTAAGTAGGGGAAAGGAAAGTAAGCATACAACTTCTACAATTGTTTATAATATGCAATTTCTAGAAAAATAGTTAAGGGAATGCTATAAATTATAAAGATGATTATCACAGCAGCAAGACAATCTACTTACTAGAAGGAGAATATGCTTATTGAAAGCTTGTTTTTCATATAGGGCCAACAAATGGGCAACACAGTAGAATGAAGTTCAGACAAAACATAATCTGCCAATCTGGAAGTACAAACTGTTAAATTGTAAATACATTGGATTAAAAAAAAACATAGCAGTTATATATATATATATATATATATATATATATATATATAAAGTGAAAAATCACTTTAATAAGCTGAACAGCAAGGTTTAAAATTAATGTGTGAACACATAAAAATCTGTGTGTCTAATAACATATCAGGATGCAGAAAACAAAATTCGAGGGTAGTAGAAGTGATTGCACACCAGAAGGGGGAGACTTCAATGTTCTGATCTGATTTAATAACAAATATAGTGAACAGAAAAAGCAAGTGAGGCTAAAGGAGAAATAAATACAACACCAGAGAAAACAAAGAAAAAAATCCTTTTTTCATGTTATATGAAATTTCATTGAAAAAAGTAAAAGCATACTAGGTCATAAGAGAACCTCAATGAATCTTACAAGTCAGTATTATTGCCTACAATAGTCTGTAATTAGTTCAATAAAACTAGTAATTAGTAGAAAAATGGAAAGCAGAAAATCTCTTTTCATGGAAATATTGAAAAAATAATATCTCTTGAGCAATTCATAGGAAAAAGGAAATAAGATTAAAAATGCAAAAATTCTAATAAATATAAAATAAGTATTTTATAATGTTAGAACTGTAGGCCATAGTGATGATAAGAGGAAATTATGACCCCAGCAAGAGCAGTGGCCTGAGGAACAAGAGACCAAGTTCCCCTAGGGCAATGTAGTAAATACTGAAGACAGTGCAGCTCAGGTAGGATCATTGCTGGTATAGATCAATGGAATGGGATTGAGAGTCCAGAAGGAACCCTTTATCTTTATGATCTGTTGATATTTAACAATGTTGCCAAGACAATTCAATGGGGGAGAAAATAATCTTTTCCACAGATGTTGCTGGAACAACTGGTTATCCATGTACACAAACATGGAGTTGAATCCCTTCTCAAAGCAAGTACAAATATTAACTCAAAATGGATCAAATATTTAAATTTAAATATAAGAAAATATTTGTTATACTAAGTTAGGCAATGCCTTCATGGTGGCACAGCCTATTCCCTCTGCAGCAGGAGTCACCTGTATCCCTCAGTTGTGAAAAGCCAAGTGTAGGCCCCAGGGGAGGGTGCTCCTGGTTCCAAGGCTTTAAAGTTTCCAGTTCCTGATGCCCTGCCAGACCTTGTGACCTGAGTGGAGGAGATAAGGAAATGTCCTTATATCCTCTCATCACCATACATGGAGGAAACACTTCTGATGAATTTGGGAATCAAAAGAGAAGAATCAAGTTCTGTAATTCCTAAATTTTCTAAAATGTATATGTTTACCTTTTATAAATGGATTTAGAATATTAAAACATACGTGCCTACAACATTACATGAGCCTTCAGAAAGCCACCATTGGAGAGATTAATAGGAATTTTACACTGTTCTTTGTGGCCTGGTTAATACTCTTTTCAAGACCTGAGTTTAATTTCAGGAAATGGGACTTTTTTTAAGCTTTTTTAAAAAGTTATAGATGAACACAGAATCTTTTTTTGTTTACTTATTTTTATGTGGTGCTGAGGATCGAACCCAGTGCCTTACATGTGTGAATGAAGCAAACATTCTGCCACTGAGCCACAACCCAAGCCCCAGAAAATGGAACTTTTTAAATGGTTCAGAAATATAAAGATTTGCACATCATAAAATATTAAAATTCATTTAATGTGTGATAAGCTTATAAATATTATAGTACTTTTGTGTTTGGTTGTGTTATTTGAATTGCTTTAATGGTTATTATGATTTTTTAAAAGACCTTATTCTTAATATAGTGAAACCATTATTTTGAGTTCCTGTATATTGAACTGCTCTCACCACCAGCGGCACACACATCATGGAGCATGGCTGGATTCTGGGCATGGTTTTCTTTTTTCATTTTTGATGGTATATTTATTACAGGTTTGATGAATGGACATTTGAGAGCAATTAAGATTAATGCTGCAATAGTAGAGGATAGGAAAGGTAGCAGAATACAACAGTTACTAATATGGCATTATGTAAAAATGTGGATATGTAACCGATGTGATTCTGCAATCTGTATTTGGGGTAAAAATGAGATTTCATAACCCAATTGAATCTAATGTATGAAATATGATATGTCAAGAGCTTTGTAATGTTTTGAACAGCCAATAAAAAAGAAAAGAAAGAATTATAGTTTAATTATTCAAAAAAAAGATTAATGCTGAACACACATATGAACCTTCGAATGTCTCATAAAATCATACAAAAATAAGAAATTGAGTAAGCCCTTTCCTATTAGTTCAGGTGAGCACTTTATCTCCAACATAGGTCCCATTAAACATATAGTCTGAGAAAGGAGACTGGGCTATGGGCTTAGGAAGAAGGCTACATATTGTATACTTTTCTCTGCTGAGTGAGGTTCCTTAAATGAGAAATAAAATTGGAATTCTTTGGAAGTGAGCACTTTGGTCTGTGTTAAAATTCTAGAGCAGTTGATGAATATGACTGAAATTCTCTAGACAAAATACATAAAATGTTATTTTAAATTATTTCAGTAGTTTTTCATTATTAATGTTTAAAATTTTTATTTCAAATCCTGTGTATATTATATGTATGCTATATACAAAGTGTACTAAAGAAGAATTCAATGCTACCTAAAATTGAATAATGTAGCCATACATATATATGTGAACATGGGGATATAAATCCTGCTACTTTAATTGTAAAGTCAATGATGACCTCTTTTTTTCATAAAAAGAATTAGTTTTTCCATATGTGTTTCTGTCTTTTCCTCAGCTACTCAGAAGTTGGCACGAGGTGGCTATAATTTTCCTGCTGTCATGTAAAACTAAAAATGAGAACTACTGGAGAATGATATTGACCAAATCATATTGTTATATTATGTGCATGAATGAATAGGTAATAACAAATCTCACTAATATATGTAATTATGATGCACCAATAAAAATATGGGAAAAAAATCTTTATTTTGAATAGATTTCACTAGAATCTATTTGCCTGTATTTTTTATTTAAAAAATTTAGTTTTGTAGTATTTTTAAAGAAAATATAGGAGCTACCTGCCATAATATGTCTGAGGATGTTCAATGCAGTTATTTTACTTATAATATTTTTAAATAACTATCCAGGATCAGGGTCTGTGTTGCCAATCCCTGAATAAAGAGTGAATGGATTGGCACTGTCCTTTTCCTGGGCTGTGGGGCTCACTGACAACATCACAGTGCTACACCTGATTCCCACAGGAGATCTGAGTGCTGCACACAGCTGGGCAGGACTTTCCTGTGCCCTTTTCTAGACACAGGCTGATGGTGCTTGAGGAAAGAAGTTATAGTGAGAGAAGTCTCTGTGGAGAAACAGGGGACAGGGGCAGGAAGGTTGGTAGCATTTCTGTGTCCTACCATCCTCCTGAAGACCCTAACTCATTCCACAGTAGGAGCATGACAGGTTGGAGAAATGGAAACAATGTATTTCAAAAAACCAGGCACATCCTGATCTTGGTATTGTGTGGTCAGTTGCTGTATGGCTGTTTGTGATAAAACAATCTTTTATAAAAAGCTGTTCTTTCAACTATTTTTGATAATAAGAATGATACACTCCAGAAGAAATTTTTAGAAAATATGAAAATACAAATACCTCATAATTTTACTGCTCAACAATACACATTTTTAAGATTTTGGAAGTGTTTCTTCCTATGTATATAGAGAGATAAATATGTTTTTATTATTTAATATTTCAAACATACAATTTTTTTTTCAAAAATAAAGAACACCTTGACTGATTTCCTGATCAGGACCCTTGCATTTTTCTGTCTAATCTATCCTGCAATGTTCCCCCAGATATAACCACTAACCTGAATTTAATCTTCATTATTCCTGCATTTCCCTTTAGATTCAGTTATGTATTTGTGCATTCTTAAACAACTCAGAGACTTATTGTGTGTATTTTGAACAATTTATAAATGGAATAATGTCCACAGCCAGAACAGTTGTTCCAGAGCAGTAGGATAACTTGCCAAAACACCAAGGGAGAGACATCTGGAGATCGTGGGTGAGATGTAAGGGAAATGCTTTGGGGGGAGGCCCATAGGTGACAGGCTGAATGGGAGGCTTTAGTAGAGTCCAGTGGTGAAGGCTGGACCTTCTTCCCTCACAGTGCTTCACCAAGTAGCACCTCCTGTCCTTACTAATGCCACCCCAGAAGACAATGTCTCCTATTCCTCATTGTGTTTTGTCTGGTGGTGGCCAGATGAATGAAAGACACCTATCTTTTCTGCAGTGCCCTCAGTTCAAGTTGCTTCTGGGTTTTTTTTTTTTTTTTTTCGCTATTTGAAATAGTGTTGCTGAAGATACAGTTTATATGTCTTTTTGTGTACCAGGCACCAGACTAGATGTCTTGCTGGGTCATAGTGTGAGTAATCTGTTCCAGTCCCTCCCTTAAGTGATGTAAGAATTCAGCCTCTCTCCAATCACTGTGTGGAAGAAGGTTTTGTAGCTTAGGCTGCAGAAGCAGTGACATCATCAGTATTAGCTTGCTTTGTTCTATATAGTATTAGCTTATATCAGTATTAGCTTGCTTTTTTCTTTTTATCAAGGAGCAGCTATCCTGTCATGCATGCAAAAAAAAGTGACTTTCTACAGATAATACTAACATGATCTAGTTTCCAGCATACATGAGAGAATGTCAGTGTCCTTCAAGATAGCACTAGCTGGACATTCTGACCCAGGCCTGCTCTCTATAGTCCCTTGACTTAGCCTGGTTCCTGGGAATTTAAAGGAGCATTCCAAGGATGTAATGCTTTACTGTCCTCTTTTTCTTAAATGATGGTGCCCGTGCACTGTGTGCATGCTTGTGCAAGTTGCTCATTCTAGTCAATAAAATTATGGGTTGCATTTGCCCATGTCAAGAAAATGTGGCTTATTCTTTTTAATTGCTACAGAGTATTCCATTGAATGGATATACCAACACTTAATTTAGTCATGTTCAAGTTGCATCTGAGTTTTTTCTTTTTTTTTTTTTTTTTTTTTTTGCTATTTGAAATAGTGCTGCTGAAGATACAATTTATATGTCTTTATGTGTACCAGGCACCAGACTAGATGTCTTGCTGGGTAATAGTGTGAGTAATCTGTTCCAGTCCCTCCCTTAAGTGATGTAAGAATTCAGCCTCTCTCCAGCTGGGCCTAAGATTTGTCATTGCTCCAGATATTCACCAATACTGATTGGTTTGATGGTCTCTGCCTCTCCCCTTGCAGTCTCCAGAATATAAATGGTATCTGATTGTAGTTTTAATTGGCATTTTTCAATTGAGATTGTATATATTTTCATATATTTATTGGTCACTTGCATTTTGGGGGGTGCCTGTTCCTACTCCTGGCAGGTTGTATTGGTCTTTTTAGGAAATCTTTATTTAACAAGAAATATAGCACATTTTCTTCTGAAAGTTTTCACAGTGTAATTTGTTAGGATTTTAACTCACTTAGATTTGAACTCTGTAGATATGGCCTGAAGTAGAGATGCAAAATTTTAAGTATTGAGAAAAAATATTTTCATGAGGAGATATTATAAAAAACAATTAATTCAAACCTGTTCACATTATGCGAATGAAGGCAGAAAAAGGAAATAAACCAGAAAACAGATGGCACAAATTAGAAACAAATATTAACATAGCTAAATCCAAAGAGGTCAATGATTTTATTAAATGCAAATGCTCTAATCACAGTAATCAAAACAGAGGCTGCAGATTGCTTTTAAAGACTATAGAAATGAGACCAGTACAGTAGAAGAAAGGGAGCAGGAGAAATAGGTGGAAAGGGGAGATACTGGGGAATGAAATTGATGAAATTATGTTATGTGCATGCACAGATATATTACAATGAAATCCACTATTGTGTATAATTATCATACAGCAATAAAAATAAAGTTCCCAGAAATAGAATTGTTGACAAAAGAAAAATACAAATAAAAAATTAAAAACAATAAAACCTGCTGAAACAAAAATAAAACATACACCACAAAAATTATATATTGTTGCTTGACAACAGTAACAACAGTAACTTATCTCTACACATACAGAATATCCATGTACAAAGAGTACAGAATTACTCTTTTTTCCTCTCCAACAACAGGAAATTGAGTTTTTCCTCTTATTATAACATAAACTTGGTCACAGAAGAAAATTCGGCAAGTATAGAAAAGTACAAAGAAAGAAATTAAGTCACCTCTTATCACTATTGAGAGGGCCAACCATTGACATGCAGAAGGCCTCCCACTAGGACTATTATTAGCACCCTCGATAACATGCAGCCAGGAATACCCAGGCAGGCAGCACTTGACCACGGGATAATAAAATGCATTCACACTTTCAGCTTCACTTCTGCTTTATTCATATCCAGGTGACTCAGAGGCATCAGGCAGCCTATTTTGCAGAAGATAAGCACCTGTTGCCCCAGCTCACTCTCCCAAGAACCTCCTCCTGCAGGTGGAACACTAAAACTCATCCTTTATGTCAAAATGTGGTTGATCTTCAGGCTTAAAGTCCAAGTCCTCACTGAAAATTCTCTGGGCTGTGTAGCCAACAATGGAGTATGTGTCCTTATATGCCCTGGCGAAGGCATCATTCAGAGTCTCCAGATCCTTTGCTATGAGACCGTGGTATCATGGGTGAGGTCTGCAGGATCCAGGAACAACTTGGCCACCCCTCTGGTGGAATCCTTCCTGGTCAAGGATTCCAAACAACTCCTTTCCGGAAGTAACATCCAACACAACTCTGTTCACTGTGCAGATGGGCTGATCTTCCTCCTCCCGGCCCTAGTGAGTCTGCTCTCCTCAGAAGAGCTGCACCAACGCCCTCGCTTGGCTGGGCATGGCACCTGACTGGCCTAGGCTTCTGGCAGCCCTGGGCCCAGTGCCAGGACAAGGCCATGGTGAGAACTCAGCGCAGGGCAGGGATGGCCCACAACAGAGCCAGATTAGTTTTAAAAATAACAATTTTAAATGCTCTAGAATAAGCTCCCTTTAAATGCAATGCTATATGTAGTTTAAAAGTGAAAGACTTGAAAAAAATACACCATGAAAACACCAATGAAAAGAAAACTGAACCATCTATATGAATGCCACTCAAAGTAGATTTCAGAATGAAGAATTCCATCAGAGAGGATGAGGGGTATTCCATGATGATATAAGGGTCATTTTATGAGAAGACACAATAATCTCAATGTGCAATGTCAGAGCTTGTGATAGACCCAACCTGATCTTTTCTTAAAATTGGGAGCAATCTCACCACAAAGCCATGAAAAGATAATTTTGGCTTTACTATAAATTACTGCAAATTCTGAATGTGTTTGGAATGCCTGCCCTTGCCTTGAACTCACTCATGCCTGGCTCTCTGACCAGAGAGCAGCCCTCTCTGAAACTTTAGTGACACCTCATAAATATTGGCCTTCTCTGGCCAAACAAGGACCCTCTCTGAGGCTCTAATGGTCCTCATAAATTCTGATGTTGGGGCCAGCAAAAAATGTAAACTACCATTAGTGTTATGCTCGTAAGAATTCTGTTATCTGTAACCCCCCCCTTTGTGTAACTTTCTGGGCTATAAAGCTGGGCTGCAGAAAAGCTGCTGCTGCTGTCTTGTTTCCGTCGTTTTGGGAGGGAGCGGCAGCTCAGCCGGTCAAAATAATAAGTTTGCTTTAATTTGATTTTAATTGGAGTCAGTGGTCTTTTCTTGCATCCTGGTCTAACACTTGAAAATCAGGAAGAGAAAATTGAAAGAACTTGAAGGAGAACATGATAAATCCACAAGAGGAATTGAAGATTTCAACACCGTTCTCTAAATCATCAATCAAACTGATAGAAAATCATCAAGGGCAGTGACCAGAACAACACCAGAAGCCAAGTACACAGAGTGGACTTTCATAGACCCTCCATCCAACACAGAGGGTATGTGTTCTTGCCAAATGAATAAGGACAGATCACGTCTTGCATCTTAGATCAAACCTAGCAGATTTAAAGGAATAGAAATCACATGTAACATTTTATATGGCCCTATATTAATGTAAAAATCACTAAGAGAAAGATAACACACATTTTACCTCCTCTTCAATTTTCCTTCAGCTGATCTTTGGCAGGAAGTTCCTGACCCTTCCTTGATCCTAGTCTTTTCCTTTTAAAGATCCATTGGCTCCAACTTTTCTATGAACTTTTCCCTATCTCTAGCCTTTTAACCCCAGTCAATTTTTACTGGAAATACCCCATTTTTTAGAGTAATGTTTTCTTTCTTGAAGTGATCTGCTTTTTCCAGGTATACCGACATCTGCTTGAGGTTAGAGACTGTATATCATGTTAATCAGTTGATCATCTTTTTCAGACAACTAAGCACTTTGGAACTGATGTCAGCAGGGACCAGGATAAAAAGGCCCCAGCCTATGTTTCCCTATCCTCAGGGAGGACGAAGAGCAGCCTGGGAAGGGTATGGGTACTTAAGAACAGAACATATTGGGATTTTGATGTAGTTTCAAGAGTGGACTCATTTAAACAAAGTTAGTTCACCAAGTAGACTGTCTTCTCATTCTTGAAAGAATTCACAGAAGTGTGTAGATACTGGTTCAACTTGTTTTCATTTAAAATACCACCAATATTGGGGTAAGTTCACATAAAACAAAATGCACACATTAATCAATCATAAATACATACAGCCATGTAAACAACATGAATCAAGATGCAGCATTTTCTATAATCCCCCAAAGGTTCTCTTCTGCCTCATTTGCAGACAACCCATCGCCATTGGCAACCACTGATTTTCTTTTTGATGCCATGAGTTAGGTTTAACTTTTCTAACCCTTCATATAAACTTTGTGATTACATAAATGCAATCTTAGAGCTTATATTCTTTTGCATTTTTCCTACTTTTTGTGTTTGAGAAATATCCATTGTATTGCATCCATTAGTAGTTTGCTCCTTTTGGTTGCTGAATCTGATTTTATTGTTTTGATGGATATTTGGCTCATCTCCTGATAAAGCTGCTTCTGTTGATGGATATTTGGCTCATCTCCTGATAAAGCTGCTATGAATGTGTTACTGGAGTTCTTGAAGACCCTAGCCCCAGGGTGTCCCAACAGATCAGGCTGGGCCACCTGTCCCAATATGCCAATCAAAGACAAAGGTAGTGGTGAAGGGCAGGAAAGGAGTTTTAATCAGTGTGACCACACCAGGAGGAACAGGTGTAGGGGTACAGTGGCCATAGATCTTCTTCAAGGCATTGACAGAAACCTCATGATTTATAGAAAAGGTAACAAAGTCAAGTGTTGGGGATTCAAATGGGAGTTTTCATAAATAGAAAAGTAGTTCATTTTGGTCATGCTATGCTCTGGTTGATTATTATTTCAGAACTGGTTTTATGAGGTGGCTCTGCAGAAGTCCTTATCACAGTTAAGTGGTACAATCAGTACACATGGGGTGATTGCTCCTGCTTCATGGGGCAGCCTCAGTTCCCATGGGAGATAATTGCTCCCATTTAGTGGAATGATCTCATCAGGCATGATCTGTCTGTGAGGCTCTGCTAATCCTAGAACACAATTGACTGCAGGTTTAGGGCAGTCACAGGAGACACGTGGGAGCCACTGAAGGGTGGAGGGTTGTAAAAGCTGGCAATTTAATGTCCCTGCAAATCTCAAAAATATCTTTCTTGATGTCCTCAGTCTTGAAGGGGGACAAGATAGGTTAGATAAATTTAGGGCTAATAAACCTTGTATTTTACTCCCGAAGTAAATAATTAGCCTTTGAACAGAACTGAATGGGGTCCTGGTCCAAAATTTAAGATAATAAAATGCAAATTGAAAGCAGAGATGCCAAGCTTTATCCTGCTTATTAGTTACTCTTTGGACATTGAAAGGCCTGAGTGAAGAGTCAGTACTTTTAGCAAAGTGACTTTTAATTCTCTCTTTAATATATATTTAGTTGTAGATCGACACAATACTTTCATTTTATTTGTTTATTTTTATGTGGTGCCAGGGATGGAACCCAGTACCTCATGCATGCTAGGTAAGCACTCTACCACTGAGCCACATCCCAGCCTGCAAAGTGGCTTCTAATTCTCTAATTACCCACTGTGTATGGATACATGCTCTTATTTCTCCTGGGTAAATTCTAGGAGTAGGATGGTAAATAATATAGTAGTTCCATGCTTAAATTTTTAGAGAAATTGCCAAACTGTTTTCCAGGGTAGTTGTACCATTTTAATCTAGCAGCAGAATATGGGAGTTCTAGTCCCTCTGTATTCTTATCATGAGTTGGTACTATCAAGTCTTTTTTATTTGATCTATTTTAATAAGTACCATACATAGACATATCTTTTTTTTTTAGTATTTTTTTTAAATTTTTTATTTTTTTTATTGGTTGTTCACAACATTACAAAGCTCTTGACATATCATATTTCATACATTAGATTGAAGTGGGTTATGAACTCCCAATTTTACCCCTAATGCAGATTGCAGAATCACGTTGGTTATACATCCACAATTTTACATAATGCCCAATTAGTAATTGTTGTATTCTGCTAACTTTCCTATCCCCTACTATCCCCCCTCCCCTCCCCTCCCTTCTTCTCTCTCTACCCCATCTACTGTAATTCATTACTCTCCTTGTTTATTTTCCCATTCCCCTCACAACCTCTTATATGTAATTTTGTATAGCAATGAGGGTCTCCCTTCATTTCCATGTAATTTCCCTTTTCTCTCCCTTTCCCTCCCATCTCATGACTCTGTTAAATGTTAGTCTTTTCTTCCTGCTCTTCCTCCTTGCTCTGTTCATAGTTGCTCTCATTATATCAGAGAAGACATTTGGTATTTGTTTTTTAGGGATTGACTAGCTTCACTAAGCATAATCTGCTCTAGTGCCATCCATTTCCCTGCAAATTCTATGATTTTGTCATTTTTTATTGCTGCATAGTACTCCATTGTGTATAGATGCCACATTTTTTTTTATCCATTCATCCATTGAAGGGCATCTGGAAGACAGGGATGCCCTCTATCACCACTTCTATTCAATATAGTTCTCGAAACACTGGCCAGATCAATTAGACAGACGAAATAAATTAAAGGCATAAAAATAGGAAGAGAAGAACTTAAATTATCACTATTTGCAGATGACATGATTCTATACTTAGAAGACCCAAAAGGGTCTACAAAGAAACTACTAGAACTAATAAATGAATTCAGCAAAGTGGCAGGATATAAAATCAACACGCATAAATCAAAGGCATTTCTGTATATCAGCGACAAAACTTCTGAAACGGAAATGAGGAAAAATACTCCATTCACAATATCCTCCAAAAAAATAAAATACTTGGGAATCAACCTAACAAAAGAGGTGAAAGATTTATACAATGAAAACTACAGAACCCTAAAAAGAGAAATAGAAGAAGATCTTAGAAGATGGAAAAATATACCCTGTTCATGGATAGGCAGAACTAACATTATCAAAATGGCGATATTACCAAAAGTTCTCTATAGGTTTAATGCAATGCCAATCAAAATCCCAATGGCATTTCTTGAAGAAATAGATAAAGCAATCATGAAATTCATATGGAAAAATAAAAGACCCAGAATAGCAAAAGCAATTTTAAGCAGGAAGTGTGAATCAGGCGGTATAGCGATACCAGATTTTAAACTATATTACAGAGCAATAGTGACAAAAACAGCATGGTACTGGTACCAAAACAGGCGAGTGGACCAATGGTATAAAATAGAGGACACAGAGACTAATCCACAAAGTTACAACTATCTTATATTTGATAAAGGGGCTAAAAGCATGCAATGGAGGAAGGATAGCATCTTCAACAAATGGTGTTGGGAAAACTGGAAATCCATATGCAAAAAAATGAAACTGAATCCCTTCCTCTCGCCATGCACAAAAGTTAACTCTAAATGGATCAAGGAGCTTGATATCAAATCAGAGACTCTGCGTCTGATAGAAGAAAAAGTTGGCTCCGATCTACATATTGTGGGGTCGGGCTCCAAATTCCTTAATAGGACACCCATAGCATAAGAGTTAATAACAAGAATCAACAAATGGGACTTACTTAAACTAAAAAGTTTTTTCTCAGCAAGAGAAACAATAAGAGAGGTAAATAGGGAGCCTACATCCTGGGAACAAATTTTTACTCCTCACACTTCAGATAGAGCCCTAATATCCAGAGTATACAAAGAACTCAAAAAATTAGACAATAAGATAACAAATAACCCAATCAACAAATGGGCCAAGGATCTGAACAGACACTTCTCAGAGGAGGATATACAATCAATCAACAAGTACATGAAAAAATGCTCACCATCTCTAGCAGTCAGAGAAATGCAAATCAAAACTACCCTAAGATACCATCTCACTCCAGTAAGATTGGCAGCCACTATGAAGTCAAACAACAACAAGTGCTGGCGAGGATGTGGAGAAAAGGGTACTCTTGTACATTGCTGGTGGGACTGCAAATTGGTGCGGCCAATTTGGAAAGCAGTTTGGAGATTCCTGGGAAAGCTGGGAATGGAACCACCACTTGACCCTGCTATTGCCCTTCTCGGACTATTCCCTGAAGACCTTAAAAGAGCATGCTACAGGGATGCTGCCATATCGATGTTCATAGCAGCACAATTCACAATAGCTAGACTGTGGAACCAACCCAGATGCCCTTCAATGGATGAATGGACATATCTTATTGTGGTATTAATTTTCATTTATTTATTGACTTAAGAGTGTTTTTAATGTGCTTAATAACCATTCAGATATTATGTTTTAAAATTTGCATGTCTATTTAGTTGGGTGCAATGGTGTATGCCTGTAATCCCAGCTGCTTGTGAGGCTGAAGTAGGAAGATCATGAGATCAAACCATGCCTCAGCAAAAGTGAGGCACTAAGCAACTCAGTGAGACCCTGTCTCTAAATAAAATACAAAATAGGGCTGGGGATGCAGTTTGGTGATCGAGTGCCCCTGAGTTCAATCCCTGGTATGCAGCCCCCCCCACCAAATTTATGTTTATTTAAATAATTAACCTAATTTTTAATTAGATTTTTTTGTTACTACAAAATGTTAAGTTTGCTTTGTACATGTAGATATGAGTTCATTCTAAGATATCTATATTATGAAATGTTTCTCCCAGGTACTGGCTTGCTTTTACTTTCCCAGTAGTCTTTTGTTTTTTTTCATTCTAATCCTAAATTTATTCAGTACATTTTCATCACTCTACACAACAATGTACAAATCCAGCCTTATCTAAAATGCTACAAATTTGCAAAACTTAAAACAAATTTTTTAATACTGACTGTACAATAAGGGGGGGGGGAAGCAATGCACCTGTAAAACCACCCAGAATAGCTGTCAGAACAGGGGGCTCTATAATGACCTCGAAGAGCTGGCTCTCAACTTGCTCATCAATTTCAAAGAGTAAGTGGTATGTGGGCCAGTGGAGTTGTGGGAGGGCTCAGAAAGACAGAGCCATTTACAGTAACAGGTGGTGGGGGAACACAATCCTGAGAATTCAGGGTGAGTGGAGGCCAGACCTAACAGGAATGACAGCTCTGTCCCCTTTCATGTGGACATAGCATAGTAACAGCAACACATTTGCCAGACTAGCTCAGGTCATCTGTGAAGAGACTGGGCCCCACTGCCACCTGGAAGATTGCTGGTTCCCCGCAGGCTCTGCCACTGAACAGACTTTGGAAAGGGAATGGGTGAGCTTATTGCCAGAAAACTGCAGGGCCCCTCAATGGGCACAGCTCTGAACCATCAGCACTTCTGCAGCCAGAGCCTGCCTGCAGAGGAAAGGCCTCAACTGCTGCCTTTGAAGCCTGTCCCAGTGAGGGGGCCTTCCCTGCCAACAATCCTGTGGCTAGAAAAGTGACACAACTGAGCCAGGTGAAAGGCAAGGTATAGATGAGCTTCAGAGGCTCTGTGTGTTGGGAGGAGTTGGAACTGGGGCGGCTTCTGTGGTGGTGGCGGCGAGGAAAGCAGAACCACCTGCGCATGGGGGACCTGCGTTTTGGAGAGTGTGGTCTCCTCCTCCTCCATGGGAGTGACATGGTAGCGGCGGCCGCCTTCTCCTGGGAGGGCTGAAAAGCTAGAGTGGGTGGGGGGGTTGGCATAGGCCAGAAGGCCAACACAGCCGTAGCAGTGATCTCCTTCCTAGCCATCAATTTGTCCTCAGTCCACATGCTTCAGTGCCTTCTCAGCTACATCTGAGGACGCAGCCTTCTACAGGCATGTCAATCATTTTAATTTTTTCCATAAGTGGAAAATACCTCCATGATGTGATCCTTCGTCACATTCCTGATGAGCCTTTGGTGGGTTAAGAGGAAGGGCTCCGCCTTTTTTTTCCTTTTTATCGGTTTTATGTGGTTTGGATTTGGAGCAGGAGCGCCGCCTGCTGTCATGTCTGCGCCAAGAATGGCTGGGAGATCCAGAGGAGCTGCTGGACTAGAGCTGATGTGCTGGAGTTTCCCCAGCGGCCCGTGCAGAGGACATGGAGCCCCTGCTTGAGCCTGTGTTGGCGCTGGATCCTGAGCTGAAAGTGGAGCTGGACCACTGCAAACCTTTCTGCTTCCACTGCAAGCCTTGCGTCTCTTCGAGCTTATTTCTGCCATACTCCTTCTTGCTTGACTCCTTAGTGGGTTGTCAATAGGTCTTTAGAGCGATCCCTGGGCTTCTCATCTGAGAGCTTTTTGCATTTGGTAGGACGAGGAGCCCTAGCTCTGGACTTTTTCTTATTTTCCTTGGTTCCTAGCAAGCTCTTCTTTTTCACTTCTGATAAATCCCCATTCTCTCCTTGAGGTGTTCAAAGCAGCAATGGCGGCCTCACTTATTTAAACTCTCACTTCTAGAGTGAGTCTGAGAAATGATCCCTAATCGATTGCAATTTAAGTCAAAGAGCAGCATCTTAACCTCAGCCACTATTTCCTCCTACTTCTCCTCAGCAGCTCCCTAGTAGTGTCTTTTTAAAAGATTTTTTTTCATTTATTTTTCTCCCTAATGGTTAACATTTTTTGTTTGTTTCATAAAAATAAAATCACTGCTTACTTCAACCAAGGTAATGAGGACTTTCCTGTTTCATTTTGTGAACTTCATAGTTCTAGATTAGATTATAGTCCTAGATTAAATTTAGACTTATCATACATTTGAACTAATTTTTGTGTGTTCTGACAGTTTTCTGGGGAAGACTGACAAACATGAGGGCTCCTAACAACAGACACTTACTCCCTTTTAGTTACAGTGGCCCAAAGCCTAAATCAAGGTGTTGCTAGGGCCCTGCTAACTCAGGGGCTGTGAGGGAGAGTCCTCCAAACCTTTTCCTGCTCTGGGCTGCAGGTGTTCTTTGGCTTGTGGCAGCTTAGCTGAAGGCTTCCCTAACTTCTTTCCATAGCTTTCTCCATGTTTATCCTTTCTTGTCTGTGTCTCCTCCTCATCTTGTAAAGACTCTTGTCATTGGATACACAGGCTGTCCAACTAATCCAGGACGATCTAATTGGAAAGTCTTGATTTTATTATCTCCGCAAAGATCCTTTATCTAAGCACAAGGTCTCTTTTGCAGGTACTGAAGCCCATGACTTAGATGTCTGTCTTGGGGGATCATAATCCAACCTCTTACATACATGATGGGAGAGAAAGTTTGTAGGTCATTATTTTTATATTTGGATAGTCAGTTATTCTATTATTTTCTGTTCAAAAGCCATTCATTCCCCATTAAATCATCTCAGAATCTTTATGGAAAATCAGATGACCATTTGTGTGTGGATCTGTTTCTGACTTCTCTCCTGAGTTCCACTGGTCTGTATGCCAACCTCCATGCTAATACCCCACTATTATGATTGCTGTAGCTTTAATTATTTTTTCATCTCTGAGATCAGGTAATATAATCCTTAGTTCTTCTACAAAAAATAATTTGGCTATTCTAGGTCATTTGAATTCCCATATACCTTTTACAATCAGTTTGTTAATTTCTACCAAAAAAAAAAAAAAGCCTGCTGGGATTGTGGTCAAGATTGTATTAGGTTTATAAGTCAATTTGGATAGAAAAGACATAACATTGAATCTTGTTGAATAATTTGAATCTTGCATATTTCACTAAAGGAAGCTAATAAAACTTAGCTTAAGTTTTTATTCATTATTATATTGATAAGAAAAAGTGTCTTAACTTTAGTCACAAGAATCAGTAGGTTGTTGGGATAGGGAGCTAAGGAAAGTTGATTAATACAGCTTTGAGTTTGCACATTCCTGCATATATGTTGAAATACTGACTTAAATCCCATGGCTGACCAGCAGGCATAGCATTCCCTTTTATGTGAAAATTCTTTGGACTATTCACACTGACCAGTCCAGAAGCAGTTAGCACTTCTTTCTCTACTTTGTCCTCTTATCCCAAAGCTTTCTGTGATTTGCATTATCCTACCTGCTAATCTATAGCCAATGGAGATTCAAGGTAAACAATTTGTTTTCCTTCCTCAAAGTTTCAGAATAGACACACACTTAAAGCTCTTTGTTCCAGTGGACATTGTTGAAATTGCAATATAGCATTGTGGATGTGAAACTTGTTCCAGGATCTGTTCCCTTTTCTTGATAGCCTCTGTAATTGCTCCATAACCTAACTAATCTTTTCCTTAAGATTTCCTTCATCTCAGGAAACTACTGACAAATCTTTTTTCCTCTGTGTTTAAGAAATTAGTGATATGAAGATTGAATAAAATCAACTAATAGGCTCTTGGAGTAGGGTGAGGGTTCAGTTGTAGAATATTATGGCTGCAGACAGGGCAGTGTAGTGTCCAAGTCTGTGTCCATGGGAGGGCAAGGAAGGGCTGCATCCTAGCTGGTTGTGTAACGACAGGTGGGTGCTTCAGGCAGTGGAAAGGCTGCTAAAAGATGAAAGGTAGAGTTTCTGCATGTCCACTGGTTAACATGAGAAGGAGCTGGTCAGCAGGTTATTGGGACATGAGTCAAGTGAGTTTGAGAGGATGATTGAACTTGGTTCTCCACATAGAATTGGGAAGATCAGGTCCCTGTGAATCTGGAGGGTTCCCAGGAAAGAGTTGTCTCCTATACACAGGTGCTGTGAGTAGGCTTTCTTTCAATCATCCCCTCTCAGCATATGGTGATGAATCTGATTATGGGTGCCCTTTATGGAAACTTGTCAATGACATTGCCTAGTTAAATCCAAGTAACTCTCACAGAGTGGGCACGTGGCTCCAGAAGGTACTTATCAAGGATCTGCAGCCTTATGGTGCTAGTATTGCAATGCACGGCCAGGGAGCAAGGAGGACATAGTGGTGCCCACAGTCTTGCTCCTTCAACAGTGCTTTATCTGCTAGTTGACTGGTAAAACCAATGGCAAACTAATCATACCCATAAGAATCAGACATTGCTGAGAAGATGTCTGAAATACAGATTTATATTTCCACCAGGAACAATGCACCTTGCCTTAAGATGGAGATAACCCAAGTTATATTAAAAGAGCCATAGGGACTAAGAGCATGGTATTGACCTTTACACGGACACACAGAACCATGAAACAGAACAGAAAAAAACTGAAATAAACCCATAAGCAACTGCTTCTCAACAAAGGTGCCAAACACATACCTTGGAGAAAGGATAGTCTCTTCAACAAATGGTACTAGAAAAACTGGATAATCACATGCAGAAAACTGAAGTTTGACTCCAATTTCTCCTCCTGTCCAAAAAAAATCAACTCATAATGCATTGAAGACCTTGATGTAGGACCTAAAAACTCTGAAACTGCAAGGGGAATGTGTTTGGGGAACTTTTTAAGATTTTTGGCACAGTCAGTAATTTCCTGATGAGATCCCAAAATCATAGGCAACAAAAGAAAAAAAAAAAAGACAAATGGGATTACATCAAACTAAAATACTTCTTCACAGCAAAGAAAGCAATCAGCAAAGAGAAGAGACAACCATCAGGAAGGGAGAAAATCTTTGCCAGCTTTACATCTGAAAGAGGATTAATATTCAGAATATATAAATAACTCAAAACCACTTAATAAAAAACAAATATATCAATAAAATGGTTTAATCAGAATAGGCACTTCTTTGAAGAAATACGAATGTCCAATAAATACATGAAAAATGCTCAATCTCACTAGTCATCAGGAAAATACAAATAAAAATTGTAAGATTGTATTATATCCATGTTAGAATAGCTATTATAACAAAATTAATCTAAGATATGGAGAAAAAGGAATACTTATAAACTGTGTGTGGGAATGTAATTTAGTATATTCACATTGGAAATAGTTTAGAAGCTTGTCAAAAGGCTGAAAATAGAAATTTCATATGACTCAACTATCCCACACCTGAGTATTTATCTGAAGGAAATTCAGTTGCCATATAGAGATAGCTGCATACCTCTGATTATTGTGGCATTGTTCACAATAGCTAACATAAAGAATCAACCTAAGTATTCATGAGCATGGTAATGGAGAAAGAAACTATGGTTACGTGTGTGTGTGTATACATATATACACACACACACATACAGGTGTATGTGTAGTATGTATATATATATGTGTGTGTGTGTGTGTGTGTGTGTGTATGTATATTTTATATACATATATATTTTATCTTTTCTGTAATATATATATATATATATATCTTCTTTATATGTATACACATCTTCTTTTAATTCTTTTTTAAAATATTTTTTAGCTCTCAATGGACCTTTAGTTTTTGTTTATTTGTATGTGGTGCTGAAGAACATGCTAGGCAGGTGCTCTACTACTGAGCCACCACTCCAGCCCTATATAGCATAGATCATATGATATATATGATCATATATATATTGGACTATTGTTTAACCATAAAGAAGAATGAAGTCCTGTCATTTGCCTCAAAGTGGATAAAACTGGTTTTATTGTGTTAAATGAAATGACACAGAAAAGCAAGAAGACAAGTCTTTCATGTTTTTTCTCAAATGTTAAATTAAAAAAAAAGAGATCTGAAAGTAGAAGAGAGATTGCTGGGGATCAGAAAAGGTGCTGGGGGAGGGGGGGAGGTAGTATGAGGGCAATGTATGCATGTGTGGAAATATCACAGTGAGTTCCATTTATGTGTACAATTATTATGTGATAATAATTATAATAAAAATAAGTAGATAAAATCTGGCTCCTCCAAAAAATAATGAAATAAAATCTTGGCTAAGGGAGGAGAACCATACATATGAACAAAGAGAAACAGACTACGTCTCTAGAACCAGGTATCCCAGAGCACTTTCATGAGCTTATTGTTCACCTTAATACAAAAAGCCCCTCATGCCAATAAGAACTGTGCAAGGACTCCACCCTGCCCTTTGAGAGATGTTGAGTGTCATCCACACTCAGGGAGGTGCCAGCACTCTACAGATATCCTTGATGTATTTGATGACAGACAGAGGGGACCCAAAGGAGAAGCTGCTGCTTTACAGAGGGGAAGGGTGTGTGTGAAATGTCCCTCCCTGGAAAGAAAAAAGAAACACTTAAATACGGGTGAAATCTCTGTCTCCATTCAAAAACCCAGTAGAGTACAGAGAAAATGTCCCTCAAATGTATTTTTTGCCAATTGCCACCACTGAGCCTCACCTTCTGGAGGAGCTACTGATGCAGGGTTGCAGACTGTGCATAGGGTCACCTCAACCCTCCTGTTTGCTCCTATTGCCATTTAAAACCACTTTGAGCAGATACCCCAGACGTTAGCTCAGCGACCTCCTTTCTCTTGCTCTTTTTATGCACGTATTCCTCCAGGATCAATGTTTGGAGTTTGGGATTTGCTAATGATATTGTATATTGCATTCTGGTGGGTATTTCTCATATTTTATAAACAAACTAGAGAAGCAAACAGAGCCAGGAGCTCTTTGGAGTTCAAATCCACAAAAATTAAAACAAAATTTACCACGTGTTCATATACCATAATTTACATACAGGTTAAGCATTTCCAATCTGAAAATCCAAACAGAAAATGATCCAAAATATGATATTTTGAGAACATTAGAGTAATGCTCAAAACATTTTAGATTTTGGAACTTTTTAACTTTTGGATTTTTGAACTAGGGATGTTCAACGGGTAAAATCTGAGGAAATATTCCATAATCAAAAATTCTGAAATATGAAACAATTCCTGTCCCAAGCATTTCTAATGAGTTGCTCCATTATATGTTTTTAGCAAAACAATTATTTTCTCACATTAATGTCTGTGCCAATTTTTTAGTGAATTAAAAGCTAAAAGTCACTTTGTATCAAAGAGAAAAATCAAGCAAATTAATGAGATTCTAAAAATACAAGTTAAGAGGCTGGGGCTGGGGCTCAGAAGTAGAGCACTTTCCTAGCACGTGCGAGGCCCTGGGTTCGATCCTCAGCGCCACATGGAAACAAATAAATAAAAGAATAGAGGTATTGTGTCAAACTACAACTAAAAAGTAAATATTAAAAAAATACAAATTCTATCTTATTTTGTTATTTTTTTCATTTTAAATCATAGGCATATAAGAGAAATTATTAGAAAATAGTTTCATGATGCAAAAGGCTAGATTCTATATGATGGTCATAGAATAGGGCCAAGTGTGAATGGGCTGTGTCACATGTTTTCTCCTAATGATGAGACCAAAGCACGACAGTCCCCAGGCTGTAAGGACAGTGAATCATGTACTCAAAGTTTAAGAACTGACATACTGCTGTCCTGGAACATCCAGTGGTCTTGTTATGGTAGGCATAAAATCTACAAGCTATCTAACTTTTTTTTGGTGGGGGAAAGAAGGTTTAGCAAATTAAACCCAGGGGTATTTTATGACTGAGCCACAACCCCAGTCGTTTTTATTTTTAATATTTTATTTTTATTAGAGTCTCAGGATGTTGCTTCTGGTCTCTAAGTTGCCAAGGCTGGCCTTGGACTTTTGATCTTCATGCTTCAGCATCCTACTACTGGCTAGGATTATAGGCCTGCCATACTATGCCCCGCTCATCTAACTAATTTGACATTCTGCAATTGTGAAGTCTGTAGGGAAATCAAACAGATCCATTTTGATGACTGTAGAAGATAGTGTCACTGTTCACATTTATGGTTTTGGTCCCTCTGTAGAGATTTGAAAAATGACCAAAATGGGGCTAATTGTTAAATTGAAATAAATTTGTCCTAAACTTGTCTCCATACTTGCATGATGAATTTGTCCCAAAGTAGCCTCCATATATGTGATCTGTAACCTAGCTTGCTATGCAAATGAACTCTAATCCAATTAAATGGTAGGGGGGGGCGTGGGTGTTGGGGGCGTGAAGTGGGGGCGTGACATGGGGGCGTGGCATGGGGCATGGCGTGGTGGTGTGGCGGTGGCTTGCCTGTTACCAAACAATTAAGTTTCCACCAATCACAGCCAAGCAGCTCCAAACAATCACTGATCTGACTATACGCAAATGGTCAGAAGCTTACTGTGTCCAATCAGGTGGTTTCAGTATGGCAGTTCCTTTTTTTTGGCAGTGAGTGTAATCTGCAGAGGTGGTGCGGTTAACAATCTTTGGTCCCAAGTGCAACACGGTGCTAGAACCTTATTTATTTATTTATTTTTAAATCAAGCTTTGCTAAATGAAGAGTTCTCAGTTTTTAATTCCCGTTAGAACCAACTGTGAGAACCTGCCTGTGTTCCTTCTGTCACTTGGAGAAACTCAAAGACTGTTTTCTGACCATCTTTGTGCCATCTAGGAGTAAAGTAAGCTGTAGTACCCAGACAAAGAAGAGGCTGAGTTGGAATTAACTGCTTTTCCACCATAGTGTCAAAAGTTAGACCACAGCTTGAGAGCCCTGGGGTGGGGAGGGAGATGGTGACAACAAGAATACTACTGATGAATAGAGTTCCAGAAGATAACTGTGAGGACCAACCAGGGGAAGTACAGGTTAGAGTCCCTGGAAACCAGACAGCATCCTGTGGGCTCAGGGAGAAGCAGCACCCATCAAGGGACATTTTCTTGCTCTTTTATTCCCAGGGTAGCTGCTGGACTTGAAGTGGTCAGAAGACAAGACCACTGGGCCTGTCTGGCAGAAGAGGCAGTTGTGCCAAATGCAAAGGGACAAGTCTACCTGCTGCTTGCTAGCCTGGCTCTGCAGAATTCCACCAAGCCTGGCTGTTCCTGAAAGAAACCTCCTGCTTCAGAGCAGTGTCCTGTTTTGACTATGAACCTGGGACCAGCAGTATAATTACTACATCCAGACCTCATTTTGTCCCTGAAGAGAACAAGTGCATTTTTCCTTATTTGAACATAAGCAGGTAAGCCATGGGGACCCTAGATTTAACTGAAGGGCTGGAAACTTTAGCACTCAGGAGCAGTTGTGCATAGGCAGTGTGAAGAGAACAAAGTCAGTTTTGAAGAACTCCATGAGTGCAGCTTGTTTGCAGTCAAACAGCAGTAACTGGGATTACAGAAAACAGTCCTCTAACACCAAGGTAAATTAGTAGAAACACATTAATATGTTCAAAATAGTTGTTTGAAAAATTACTTAAAAGAATATTTCTTTTTTTTTCCTCAGAACTGTAAATCTTTAGTGTGTATTAAACATTAGCTTTTGTGATAGAAAATTAATCGCTTAATTCTTGAAACAATAGACCACAATTGTGTGTCCTTTGTTTCACAAGTAAAAGTTGGCAATTATGCAGTAGAAATAAAAATAATGAAAATAGAGCTGGTGTTGTGGCTCAGTGGTAAAGCACTTGCCTAGCATGTATGAGGCACTAGGTTAAATTCTCAGCACTGCATATAAATAAATAAAATAACAGTTCATTGACAAGTAAAAAAGTATTTAAAAATGATAATATCAAACTCATCTAATAGGAATCATGCAGTGTTTTAATATTATAACTCATTTCCCTTTCACTGCAACATTATTAACATTCTTTCTCATGTTAGGAAGTGATTGTTGGAGACACTGAGTGTCTCCACTGAAATGTGAAAAGTATAACTGAAATTTGGAAAGTTTCTTGCACTGCAGAGACCACTGTTCACAAAAGAAATTCATACACCTTATATAGTTTTTCTTCATGTTAGAAATAGGTATGAGAAGTGTTTCTGGCAGCAGATTATGGTAGGAATATAAAAGGATGGTGGACTGTTCTTGCTTGCAAAGTTTCAGGAGGATTCCTGAGCTGAGAGATGTCTGTCTTGTGAAGCAGCTATTGGGAAAAATGGTAGATTGTGAGAATATCAAGGAGCAGGTTGCAGCAATTTCAAGTTTTGGACAAAGAGTAAGGGAAGAACTGCATACATAATGAGAGTGAATGAGGATGAGAAAAGCTAATGCACAAAAATGTTCTGGACTCCAGGACTGTGCCAGCCATGTTTCCTAGAAGAGAGCTTAGCATTTTCTAATTCCCATTCACTCTGGCTGGTACAGCATTATTTTATAGCTTTCTGAGCATTAGTTTCACCTGTGTGGTTTACATAACTGTGGTTTCATGGGTGTGAGATGTGTGGACCACATGTTTATGGGGAGATGGGTGTTCTTGTCATGACAACTCAGCCCAGGGAGGGGCACCCTAGCAAACCTTTGAGTAACCACAGAGACCTGCACCTGTTTGGAAAATGCAGCAATTCATATTGGCCCCAGAAATAATTACAGCAATTAATTGTGTTAAAAGAGTGGTTGTGAATGTGACCGACCTTAGAGAAAACAGGGGGAAGCCATTGGGACTGTCTGGAGCTGGATGTGTCATACTGTTAAGGTAGTGAGAAAAACATAAAGTGTAGTTATGTCTGGGAAAAACTTGGAGGAAATTTTTTTCTGTGGGATTTCTTTAGAAGTCAGAGTGCTTGACATTGTCAATAGCATTATAGTCTATTGAAGTGGAATTGTTCTTAAGAGATAATATTGTAGAATACCTCCGTGTTTTTGTTTTGTTTGGGTTTGCTTATTTGCAATACAGCTTTTGCCCTTAGAGTATGAAGAAGGCATCACATATTTTACCATTCCACATTGTCTTCTGGAGTGCCTGATTTTTTGAAGTCAGTGTTAAACCTGTGTTAAATAAAAGTCTGTTCCAAATTGAATTTGCAATAGATTCTAAATATCATTTAGAAAGTCATCTGTGTATTTAAAATAATCACTTCAAGTTAGGCACAGTGATGCACACCTGTAGTCCTAGATACTCAGGTGTCTGAGGGAAGATGATTGCAAGTTGGAAACCAGCCTCAGCAAATTAGCAAGACCATCTCAAAATGAAATAAAGGGGCTTGGAGTGTAGCTCAGTTGCAGAGCACTTGCTTATACTAGGCCCTGGATTCATTCTCTAGTCCTATGAAACAAAACAAAACAAATTACTTTATTTGCAGCAAAATGTGTTAATGTGAAAAAATTAAAAGATGTATTTTTGTTATTTTCTTTAATATCTTACTCTTTTAAAAATATTAATTTGAATTAGGTATACATGACAGCAGAATGCATTTTGATTCATTGTACATAATTGTAGCACAATTTTATATTTCTATGGTTGTACAGGATGTAGCATCACACCATATATGTAGTCATATATGTACTTAGGGTAGTGATGTCCATCTCATTCCACCACCTTTCCTACACCCATGCACCCTCTCTACTCTCCCTACCCTTTGCCCAATCAAAGTTATTTCATTTTTCCCATGCCTTCCCCACCCTCTTTATGGATCAGCATCCACTTATCAGAGAGAGCATTCAGCCTTTGATTTTTGGGGATTGGCTTATTTCGCTTAGCATGATATTTCCAACTCCATCTGTTTACCTGAAAATGCCATAATTTTATTCCCTTTTAATGCTGAGTAATATTTTATTGTGTATATATACAACAGTTTCTTTGTCCATTCATCTATTGAAGGGAACCTAGGTTGCTTCCACAGTTTAGCTATTGTGAATTCAGCTGCTATAAACATTGATGTGGCTGTGTTACTATAGTAGGCTGATTTTAAGTCCTATGAGCATAGACTAATAGGGATAGCTGGGTCAGATAGTGATTCCATTCTAAGAATCCCTAAGGAATCTCCATACTGCTTTCCAGATTGGTTGTACCAATTTGCAGTCCCACCAGCAATGTATAAGTGTGCCTTTTACCTCACATCCTCACCAACATTTATTGTTGTCTGTATTCCTGAAAACTGCCATTCTGACTGTGTGAGAGGAAATATTAGAGTAGTTTTGATTTACATTTTTCTAATTACTACAGATGTGGAACATTTTTTCATATATTTGTTGATCAAAGGCATATCTTCTTCTGTAAAGTGTCTGTTCAGCTCCTTAGCCCATTTATTGATTGGGTTGTTTGTTTTTTGGTGTTAAGTTTTTTGAGTTCTTTATACATCCTGGAGATTAGTGCTCTGTCTGACATGTGTGTGGCAAAAATTTTCTCTCAAAATGTAGGCTCTCTGTTCACCTGATTGATTTTATCTTTTGCTGAGAAGAAGCTTTTTAGTGTGAGTCTATCCCATTTATTAATTCTTGATTTTATTTCTTGTGCTTTAGGAGTCTTGTTAAGAAAGTTGGGGCCTAAAGTGACATTATGAAGATTTGGGCCTAATTTTTCCAGTTCTCCCAGCACTGTTAGTTGAAGAGGCTATATTTTCTCCAATGTATGTTTTTGGTGCTTTTGTCTAGTATGAGATAACTGTATTTGTGTGAGTTTGTCTCTATGTCTTCTATTCTTTAACAGTGGTCTATATGTCTATTTTGGTACCAATACTAAGCTGTTTTTGTTACTATAGCTTTGTAGTATAGGTTAAGGTCTGCTACTGTGATGCCTTCTGCTTTTTACCTCACATCCTCACCAACATTTTACTTTGGCTATTCTGGGTCTCTTATTTTTCCAAATAAATTTCATGCTTGCTATTTCTATTTCTATAAGGAATGATGTTGGGCTTTTAATTGAAATCACATTGAATCTGTATAGCGTTTGGGGTAGTTATGGCCATTTTCTCAATATTAGTTTTGCCTATCCAAGAGCATTGGAGATCTTTCCATCTTCAAAGATCTTTCAATTTCTTTCTTTAGTATTCTATAGTTTTCATTGTAGAGGTCTTTTACCAGTTTTGTTAAGTTGATTCCCCAGTATTTTATTTTATTTTTTGAAGCTATTATGAATGCGGTAGTTTTCATAGGATTCATCACTGATTATCTATTTCTTGGTATGCATAAAAAATGCTGAAAAATTGGGCCGGGGTTGTGGCTCAGAGGTAAAGTGCTTGCCTAGCATGCTTGAGGCACTGGGTTTGGTCCCTAGAACCACATAAAAATAAAAACAAATAAAATAAAGGTATTGTGTGCATCTATAACTAAAAATATGTTTAAAATGCTGAAATGTTTATGAGACTTAAAGTAGGTAAATTTTTTAAAAAGTTTTTTAATACCTTAATTTTTATTTATTTATTCTTATGTGGTACTGAGATCAAACCCAGGACCTTGCACATGCTAGGTGAGTGCTCTACTGCTGAGCCGCAACCCCAACCAAATAGTAGGTAAATCTTATTAAAATAAAATACAGAGGATCATAAAATCTGTAATGTGAATATCTTTGTAATGGATTGAATGCCATGGATTACTTTTTCTGGATAAAATTTTGGATTTCTGCCATGGAAATTGAACACACAGATCATTGAGGTGACATGTGACAGATGCATGTGCAGTGATGGATGAGAATGTTTCTTTAAAGCAAACTGTTTATTGCTAGGCCTCTAGGGAGCTCAGTGCTGTTAGAATCCCCAGGAGGGAATGAGGCTGACTTGGAGATCAGGGAGGGGCAACTGCTCTGATATGGTTAAAGTGGATTGGCTGTTGGCTCCCTGAGATTTTTCAAATGAAGAGAGTAAAACCTTTGTCTGTTTCTGTTTCTTCTGCAAGGGCCATTTCATGTGCTGATTTTCAGTTGAGATGAGAGGCCATACTTCCTCCTGGGATATAGGGAAAATTGTTTTCTGGGTCCTCTTCTGGCATGGAGAAGAAGGTGGTAGGTTTTGGAGTGAGGATGTGAGCTGTGTGTGGTTCTGGACCTGAGCCACAGAAGAGGGTAGTGTTTGTGTTAAAAATTGCAATTGGACCACATAGTTGAACAAGGGCTGGTTCTTGGAAAGTTATGAGATTCTTCAGCCTGAGATTGAACTGGGGAACAGTCAGAGATTTTGTTAATATAACAGCTTTAGATTGTGCAGAGAAGGACCTCTTAGAGACCCAGGCAGTAGCCACTGAGGACTCACTTTGCAGAGAGGGAAGGCTCCAGAACAGCTGGTTGTATGCTCTAAAGGGTCCCCCAAGGCCTTATGGTAAGAGAAATGCTGTAGGTATTCTGGTTTCCCTTTTGTGCTCCCGAACGGGTGTGCACTGGTGTGTCTCTTGCCTCCCAGTGACTTCAACATTTTCCCCTGAGAATCCAGGTAGTGGTCTGGGGTCATTGGTTTGAAAGAGGACTCATTCTTAGCATTTTCTGTCCACATTTTTAATTCTGCTCTTTGGGTGATTAGCATCTCTAGCAGTTTCTGGATATCAGGTTCAATGAAAGAGAGGCCCCCAGCCTCTACTTGCTGGTATGTGAGGTCTCCCCAGAATTTGAGGTTTGGGCTATTTTATAAAATAAATGATAGACTATTTTGAAGTATAGTCCCCTCGTTATGCTATATAGTAAAAACATTACTTTATCTATTTGGGTACCCATTAATTGATAAATATATATTTATTTTGATACTAGAGATTGAATCCAGGGATCTTAACCACTGAGCCAAATCTGCAGCTCTTTTTATTTATTTATTTTTCACACAGATTCTCACTAAGATGCTCAGGACCTCACAAGTTGCTGAGACTGTCTTTGAACTTGTAACTCTAGTGTCTCAGCCTCCCAAGCTGCTGGCACTAAAGGTGAGTGCCACTGTACCTAGTGACAATTAACTTTTTAAAAAATAATCTTAGAAGAAAAAGTGCCAAGAGTTTAATATTTCAAACCAATTTGTACAATTATGTCAACTTAATTTTAAAGCACTTCTTGATATTTTGCAAGATGTGGGGTTCACTTTGGAACCTAGGGACATGCAGTTTGCTAAATCAGGACCAGATTTTAAGATGTGAAATTGGCATACAATTTTAAAGGACTCATGTGAGAGCTACCACTTACTTTTAGCATTTCTTTTTAGGAAAATGTTATAGTTTGCAGCTGGAATGTCCTTCAAAGACTCATGTTAGTTACATTGTCCCTTGTTGATAGCACTGTTGGGAGGTGGTGGAGACTTTAGGAGGTTGAGGCCCCATTGGAGTTGGGTCACTTGGGGGTGTGCCTTTGAAGTTTTATTTTGTCCCTGGTCCTTCTCTGTCACCCCTTTCTCCTGGCCATGAGGTGAACAACTTTATTCTGCCATACCCTCTGACCATGATGTTTTGCCTCACCAGAGGCCCAGAACCAATGAAGCCATGTGACTATAGATGAAAAACTCTGAAGTCATTAGCCCAAATCTCTTCTCTTCTAAGTTTTTCTTAAGTATTGTATCACATCAACAGAAACATGAATAATGCAGAAAAAAATGTGTTTGACATTTTGGATTATTGGGTGAGCTATGAGTTTAGAAATGTGAATTTCTAGATATATTATAAAGTTGATTTAAGTATTCACTGTGTAATATTATGTACCATATCTAGCCTAGGAAATAAGATTGAGACTATGACAATTTTAATTATTGAGGTGTGGGCACTGACAGGAGAACAGAGGAGTGGGTGGGTGGAGGGATAACTTCAGTACCTGTTAACTCAGCAAGGGGGCAAAGGCTTGAGGAAGGGCAGTGGTTTGGGTTTTTGATCTAGTAATTGGAGGGGAGAAAACAGGTTAAAAAATACTTCTAAAGGAAATTATTTTAAAAGAAAGACATTCTTTCCCTAAATTTTCAGTGTCAGTTTTTTCTACAATACTCACAATGATTCTGATAAAAACAAATGGAAGTGCTCACTTAAATATTAAAGTTGATGTTGCCAGATAAATGTATAGGAATCGGAGCTTATATGAAAATGGGACAGCATAAAAGAGACCAAAACCAAACAAGCAAAGTAGGTTGACACACAGTTCACATATCCAGATTTATTCTGGATATTTTACATTTTTTCAGACCCCCAAACATTGCTAAGCAGAGGGTTTTTATAAACACAGCAACAGCATTTTCCCAAAGTAGTGTGCTATAATTGTACACTATGGAGGTAGAATTATAGATTGGATATATTCGAGTTGGGATCTGGAATGTCCTACAAAGGTCCATGAGGTAAAGGCTTGGTTCCCAGGGTGGTGCTTTTGAGGTCTGATGTATTCTGTAGGAGATAGGGGCCTAGTGGGAAGTCTTTAGGTTACCAGCGATGTCCTCTTAGAGAGGATTTTAAGACCCCATTCTCTGCCTCTCTTTTTCTTCCTGGCTTTGAGGCTAGTTGTTTTTCTTGGACAACCGTCTTTCCATGATCAGTTGCATGCCATCAGACACCTAAAAACAATAGGTGTGATCAAGCATCAATTCCAAAACTGTGAGCCAGAATATACCTTTTCTCTTTATTAGACTGATGCAGTCTCATTTGTTGATTCTTGTATTATTTCCTGAGAGAAGGCTGGAGTTCTATTCAGGAAGTCCTTGTGTGTTACACTGTCTGACAGTGTTTCCCCTGGGTTTTCTTCTAGTCTTTTCAAAGTTTCAGGTATTTATTAAGGTTTTTGATTCATTTTGAGTTGACAGAAGTGAGAGATAGGGATCTAGTTCAAATCTTCCACGTATGGGTATTTAGTTTTCCCAGCATTGTTTGTTAAAGGGACTGTCTTTTCTCCAGCACTTGGTTTTGTCAACTTTGTCAAAAATCAAATGGCTGTATTGTGTGGGTTCCTTTCTGTGCCATCTATTCCATTCCATTGTTCTACATGACTGCTTTTATGCTAGGACCATGCTGTTTTTGTTACTATGGCTCTGCAGGATATTTTGAAGTTGAGTATTATGAAGTTTCCAGCATTGCTATGTTTATTAAGGATTATTTTTGCTATTCAGGGTCTTTTGTTCTTCCATTTGAGGATTTTTGTTTTGTAGTTCTGTAAAGAATGTTGTTAGTTTGATGGTGCTTTCATTGACTCTCTGTAATGAATGATAAATAACAATGATATTTTAGAAAATTCAATTTGTAAAACAATGAAGAGAGTCATGCTAATCAGGCCCTTTGGCTACTGGATCTGTTCCTATGTTCCATTTTGCCAGATATGCCAGGCTCTAGCCACCTGGATCCAGCCAGTTATTCATTCCTTGTTCACCCTGCCTGGCCTCAGGCTTCCATGCTCCACGCCTCATGGGGCTTGGGGCTGATGCACTTATGCATCTTCTGGCAGGCCACCAGTGGATGTCCTGTGCTCATAGACAGTAGACTCTGTGTCCTGGCATGGGGGCTGCTCCAGGAAGCTGGGGTGAGGCAGGCAGGGTATTTGCCACTATAATCAGCTGGACTGATGGCATGGTGAGGTCCAGTGGTTCTTGTTGATGTGGCTCTTCGTCAAGGCTCTGGTCATGGTGGGCATGTACCTGACAGCAGTAGGCACTGGCAAGGGCATTACCCCCACTGCAGTAATGAGCAGAGCCCAAAGAGGAGAAGTGCCCAAAGTCCTATGTGTGCACTGCTTTCTTCTATCCTGAGGCTGAACAGCTTGTGGGATCAGTGACAGGCAGCCTGGGTGATTGCCCTGAACCATGAGGCCAAAATGAGAAGGGGACCCATGCAGCTGTCCTTACAGCAAGATCAGTGGCCTCAGCTCTAGGAGCTGGCACAAGCATGGTTTAGTCAGCCCAGAATGTGGTGGCCTGTCACGTGTTGGCCTGTCACATGGTGAACAAGACCTTTCAGTTTTTGGTCAGTGCAGTGCCCTCAGTGGTGGGCTTAGGATATTAGCTGCATGACATTCTCCCCTTGGTTCATCTACAGCTGAAGCTACACATGAAAGAAGAGAGAGAAGACATCCAGATTAGGTGGTCTTACATCCACATGCCGGAAGTAACCATCAAGGTGTAGCCCAGAGCACCAGGGGAAGGCCCGGTGTGTGAGACAAATGCAATATCTGATACCCTCAAGGATATTTTGAAGCACCTGGTGAGTTCTGCCTCTCTGTCCATGGTTCTGAGCACCAAGCCTATGGACATAAAAGAAGCTCAGAATCTATAGCACACTTCATCTAATGCTTAGGAATCCTGTCCCCCTAAACCTCCAAATGCTCATGAACTAAAAATCACTGGTAAAAACATCCTTGCCTTGCTCCTAACCAAGAACACTACTCACCTCACTTGGGAGGAAGAGTTCACCTTCAAGCTGACCATCAAGTCCAAGAAGTTACACCTGCAGATTACAGAGGGCTGGCAGTCCTCAGAAGGTCTTCTAGCTATGACCACTGTTTCTCTTGGCTTGTCAAAGAAGCAGCCTTTCAGGCTGCAGAGCTTCCAGGCTGATCAGTGGGCCTGCCCTCAGCAGCTTGGCACTGGGCTCTGTCACAGCAGTTTCCTTACATAAAACCTAGTGAATTGAAATCCTCACAAACCCCTGTTGCTGCTGCCAAGATAGAAAAGGACTTCACAGTGATGCCTTGTGGGATTGTAGTCATTACTGTCACTGTTACTACGACATGGGATTCTTGGCTGATCTGAGTCTCCCCTGAAGATGCCCATCAAGGTGAAGGCCATCAAGAAGGACATCTCTACCCAGGCTAGGTGGTGCTCCTGTCAGGAAGTCATTCTCTTCTTTAGATATGGAACTTCTGTTGTCATCCAGTAGCCCACTAAATCTTTAAACTGAAACTCAAGTCTCCATGGAAGAACAGCACTAACATCATTTCAGGGATCTCCAAGACCTCCCTCTCAGAACTATGATGCCCTGATGCAGAAGTATGCATCCTCCATGGACAGCACCCACAAGGATGCCCCATCTACACCCACCAGTAGAAGATGAGCCATCCTAAGCCCCAGCTACCCTGGAACCCCAGGAGAAGGAAGTACACCCCTGGGACTTGGAGAAGGATCCCCTGGTGGTAGCATTGGGTGGCCCAGCCCCACTTGAGCTAGATAGGGACATGCTATCTAATAGTTCCCTGAGTGTCTTAGAGCCAGGAGCGGCCAAGAAGCCCTAAGGAGGAATTTTAAGGAAGGGTGCCAAGCTGATTTTCCACCAATGGCACCTACAGAAAGACCTCAGCATGATCCAGTCACACAAAGACTTCATGTTCCTGCAGCAACACAACATGAGGGCCCCTTAAAGAAAGGGGTAACCCTTACTTAGCTTCTGAACAAGAAGCTGCTGTCCAGGCATTGGGGCAAGACTGCCGTGAGCTCCATGAACAAGGCCCTGTTGGAGCCCTGCATGTAGGCCACTTGCCTCCTTCCCTGCAGCTGAAGGACAGGCTCCTGAGATGGCACCCTCACCAGGACAGAGCAAGAGTGCCAGCCACTGCCACATGTCCACTCCTCCAGCTTGATTTTTCCCAACAGTCTAGTCTTTTGAAGGGAAAGAACAATCTGAGTCTCCAGCTGGGAGGCTTCCCCCAAAGAGAATTGAAAAAGCCCAATTTGCCACCAGAATCCCAGTGGGACCTGCTGCCTCCACCTAAGCATTGAGGTAACAGGAGAAGAGTTTCTTTCAAGAGAAATACCATACTCAGAGGGAGGGACAGCTGGGGATTCAATTTTACCCACACAGCCCCTTAGCAGAATGTGTTGGGGCCCATGGCTGGACCATGTCATGGGGAGGTGTGCCCCTAAGGCTGTCACTGTGAACAGAATGGATGGGTCACCTCTCCTAATTTGCTACTTATAATTAAAAACTATACCTGGCCCTGAGGACAGGGAGGTGGAACATGGGCAGGATTTTTGATAAAGAAATTATCGTAACAATTGATGAAATTCTTTGGCAAATATAGGAAAGTATTTGCCTTTAGCCATAGAACTTGAAAATCTATGCAAGTATTAAGTATGTTCTGTGCATATTATACTGGAAGTTTTTCCACAGTTACTCCGAGGCTACTTGCCAGTAGAGATAACTTAAATGCTGATGTGGTTCATAATCTTCCTCTGCCATATTAGAAGCTCAGATTGCCAGTGGAACAGTTGATGTGCAGATTTCCTTTCCATCTGGTGAACTTACTACATAAGAGTGTGAACCTGAACCAGGAAGTTGGGAGCAATAAGTGACAGCACATAGAACATGATAATCTCTCTCTCTCTCTCTCTCTCTCTCTCTCTCTCTCTCTCTCTCTCTCTCTCTCTCTCTCTCACACACACACACACACACACACACACACACACACACATACACACACACACACACATTTTTTTTTGGCGAAATATTGCCTCCAGCAAAAACAAAGTACTTATAGGGCAGTAGAAGAAATTATTTTGCATCTCAGGTGTCCATTTTAGGAATGGGAATTTAATAACAAATTGTTCAAACCTGGGGAATTTTTTATGGGTTCTTCAGATTTCTGCTGTTAATAGTGCTCCTAACCACATTTTGGGGGGAGTTCTTTGTTTTGTGTTCTAGTGGGAAAAACTGGGCACACACTTTTAAAACCCTATGTATCTAGCAGACTGCTTCCCTCATCAGCATGCCTGTATCTTGGGTCCATCAGTTTCCATGTGGCTTTGCTCTTCTTGAATGTGTAATGCCAGCAGATGTGCTTGTTGAAAAGTGATTGTCATTGGAGTGACATGTTTTGAGCTTTTAATGAGATGGGGGTTCTTCCAGTAAGATTAGAAAGGCTGGTGTGGCCCTAACCTCCAGCAGCTGGGCAAGTGGGTGCATGCTTTTCGGAGTCTTCATTAACTTTCAACATGTATTTCAGGGGAATAGAGCCATCAAGGAGCAAGGCCTTTTGGGAGAGCCAAAACCAAAGGTCTTTTTTTCTTTTCTGTTTTTGGGGAAGAAATCCAAAAACTACACTGGAAATTTTACTTTCAAATGCACATTAAAAATTCTTAAGTGTTCCAGGAATTATCAAGTGACTTTAAAATGACTTTTTAACCACACTTAAATTTTTTTTAGTTGTAGATGGACAAATACTTTTATTTTATTTTATTTTTATGTGGTGTTGAGGATTGAACCCAGAGCCCTGCATGTGCTAGGCAAGTGCTCCACTGCTGCGCCACAACCTCAGTCCCCATGTTTTGTTTTTAAAGATTGCATTTGAATGTTAACTCTTATAAAGTTCCAAAATACATTAATAGCAAATTACGCATATCCTTCTCCCGCCAAAAAAAGAATGAAGAACATGTGGCAAAAATATTTTACTGACATAGAATTTCCTGTACTGACTTTCATTGGGTTTTAGGGAAAGTTATCACCAAAAGCCAGTTTACCACATTCTCTGTAATGCAATAAATATTTATAGTAATAGTAATCGTAATGTATGACCTACATGGAATAGAAATTTACAAAGACTTTATTTTACTTAACTCAGTCATTCAAGTGATAGTTTCCTATGTTAGAAATGTTTTCATTCTCTGGTAACTAAGAGGACATTGTCATCATTTTCTGCAGTGTCCTTGAATCTTACTAAAACTCCTTTCTAAGGATATAAATAAGTCACAAACTAAACCTTATGAGATGAATTTAAGAAGCTCAAAGGAACTTGTAGTACTACCTCCCACACTGGAAGACCATGAATATAACATTATAGCCTATTAACTGTGTACATTTAGCTAATTAAATTCAATCTCTGCTTTAGTCTACTTGTATTGTGAAACAGGCACAAAAGCTTCTCCCTGGTTCATGGCTGTGTATGTGTGTGTGTGTGTGTGTGTGCTGAATTTATGTGACACATAATAATTACTCAGTAAAAATAAGCTCTTATTGTTATTGTCACTTGCTTTTATAATAACTTGATTATTTTGGCATATTCTGTATAAATACACAGGATTTTGTGTTCAAATATTGAGTTTATGTTAATAATAATATAGATGATCTCTGGCAGATAAAGTATATAACTTTTGCCCCAAAGTGTATCAAAATATTTTCACCTGCACATCAAATAATTTTTTAAAAATAGAAAATATATCTTTTATACTGTAACATCTGTGTGTATTTTAAGTATATATATATACTGAATTCCAACATTTTTATTTGAAAGGGAGCCCATGGTGTCATGGTAAAGACCTTCATCTTAAATGTACACTTGGAAGCAGATAGAATTTAAAAATACATTCCAGTAGTTGAGTAAATCTCAATTCTATTTCTAGAAAGTGATATGAATTTGGTGTCAACATATCAAAGAGATATGATAAATTGTGGTATAAAGGTGTATTAAGAATTGTAATGCAAATATTAATAATAAAGCTCATGTAAAAATAAATAAATAAATAAAAAGAAAGTGACATGGTGTTACCTCCAGGCACAGAACACACAGTCACAGATATATGTCTCATCCATTAAGGCTTCAAACCTTTAGTGCATTTTCATAGATAAAAGCAGATAATGATTGGTGCTCAAGCAGCGCATCACTGGCAAAGATAAAGTCAACCATTTGCTTTGAAAAGTGATCTTCATATATGGAGACCCCAAACTGGCTTCTTTGGAGAATGAGCTTGCTCATTGTCTTCTTCATTGGGCCCACAAGAGTATAAAATTAATAGTTTGGCAGGAAGAAAAGTAATTCAGTATGAAGCCACCACAGAGTTCAGATTCATGAAGTTGGGAAAGAATAATTTTTTAACCTTTCCTTCTTAGAATATATCTTTCTCATTCCGAAATGAAATAATATCCTGAGAGGAATTAAGATTTGGAAATCTTTCTCTGTAACACAGATATGTACTTTGGGCCCTCGCCATCACCACAAACTTGTGTAACTGGGAGACAATTAACAGGGGGAGATAGAACTTGTTCTCCACACACAGTCTCTGTGTGAGTCAGTCTTCCATTACTAAACAACTTATAAATTTATAAGTTACATAACAACTTATTTAAGTTATAGAACTTATAAAGTGCAAAATTGCTTTGGCTTACAGTTTGAGAGATTCCTAACCTAGATCTATTGGTTCCTTGCTTTTCGGCCTGTGATATGGTAGCAGATCATGGTGGGAACAGGTAGTGACACAAAACTACTCACTTCCTGGCAGGGAAACAAGAGATAAAAGGACAGACCAAAATCTCATAGTGTCCTTCAGGCACACCCCCAAGGAGATGAAAAGACCAGTATCCCACAGTGCCCTCTTGGCACACTCCAGTGACCTGAAGACTTTACTCTAGGCCCAACCTCTTCAGGATGTGCCAACCTGGGGGACCAGAGTTTTAACACATGGACCTTTAGATGGCTTTTAACATCCAAACTGTAGCAGTTACCAAAGTGGTCTTTCATCTATAAATAGATTGTGAGACACAATCTATTTATAGATTAAATAAATAGATTATTTATTTAATTTATTTATTTATCACTCCTACTTAACTCCCTACAAACTTCTTTGTATCTCTCAGTTTCTTTTTGTCATACCTCTATCCTGGTAACTAACCTGTAATGTTCTACTTGCCTAACATTTCTGCATATGTCATGGAAGAAATCTATGATTTTAGTGTTACATGAAACCATTCTATGAGTCAGTAATTTTCTCTCTGTCTGACTTCCTCCAACATCTGATGCCTTGTTCCCCTGATGTACACACATGTGCTTTCAACCCACTTGTCTACCATGCTTCTGGTGGTTGTTGCTCCCTCCCCGGTTGCCTTCATGCATGAAGAATTTGAATTGTTTGAATATATATTTAACAAATAAGCTTTAATGAGAGGATTTTGTGAACTCAGGAAATGTAAATTGTATTAGAGTATCTTTTGAAAACTTTTCCCAGTCATGAAAAATGAACAAACAAAACAAAAGCAGAAACAGAAAAAAAGAAGAGTTAAAATATTGTATACAATTCTGAGGCAACTGTGGCTTCTACTCTCCATTATGGTTCCCTTCAATGACCATGAACCAGTCTAAGCAGCAGTGGATATTAGGTTAGGAGGAGCATTAGAGATCATGGATGGGAATGCTGGACACATGCACTGAGACATGCACTGAGGCATTTAGAAGGGCCCTGGTAGATGGTGTGGGCATTGCAGTGTGTGGACCAGGGGAAAACACTGATTGAACCAAATATGAGACAAAAGTTTGTCTGCTTTAGCAATGCTTAGGATGTACTGAGGGGCCTATAAGTGAATTAGCAGTTTATTGCAGGAGTCTGATTGAAATGTCTAGCTGGGACACACAGAAGGAGTGCAAAGGAAGAAATGAATTTGACAAAAAAGGATTTAAAAAAATGAATAAATAAGGGAAGAACTAAATGGATGCAATGACTGAAAATTAACTTAAGAATACCCCAAAATTTAAAGACAAAAAATAGTAGAGAGAAGCCTGCAGCAGCAGCTGATTACAGAGCTCCAGGACAAAACATATCTGCATTTTGACGCAACCAAAAGAGAAACTCCAACCTGACTGGGGGCTTAAAATATTTTATATAGGTGGAGGTGACCCCACAGTTGGGTTTTCCTTCTGCTCTTTTGTGGACTAAGCCTTGCCCAATAATTTACATTTAAACAGCCACTAGGGCCTTGGTACCAAAGTCCTCTTGGAGGAAGGAGCTGGGTAGGCCTGAATCAGGTGTTGCAGACAATGTTCCTGGCCCTTGAATTCCTAAACCAGGAAATCAAAACCTTTATAACCTCCTCTCCCACTCCCTCTCTGAGTATCTCCATGCTTTAGAACCAGGTGGACTCAGGTTGAGGCTCCCCTGACATTGTCCTCAAGTAGTGTATTTGAATTGCTCTGTTTACCCCATGCCTTAGTCAGCTCAGGATGCTACACTTCCCAGAGGCTAGAAGTGCAATATTAGAGGGCCAGCCTGGCTGGGATCTGGTGAGGACCTTTATCCTGAATTGTAGGTTGTAGCCTTAACATAGTGAAGAGAAAGGGGAAGAAATTTCCATTGTTCATAAGGGCTAAGGTCATTTTTAAGAGCTCCACTTTCATGACTGAGCTCCCTGCCAAAGTCCCCAACATCTTAACACCATGACATTAGGGTTTAAGTCTTTAATATTTAAAGTTGAGGTCAAGACATTTACTCCATAGGACCCCAGCTACTAGGAATGGAAGTAGACAATCCCACAAATGGCTAAGGAATGTTTAACATAATTCTGAAGATTCGTGTTTCAATTTGTCCTTGGTTCAGCTTCTTCTGACCAGTGTCTTGGAAGCAAGGACTCAAGGCTAAGACTTGGACAATGACTGGAGTGACTGACATGTACTGCACACACCCAACACCAATGAGTAGCACACAAGCAGATGGATACTAGCAGCAGTCTTTGAAGGGAAGTTGTTTCAAGATTACAGAAAGCATCTCTACAGGTATGTCCTGAATCAGGTGTGTCCAGGAGTTTTCCATAAGACAGTTTTTTAAGTGTTGATCTGTTTTATTGGTATGTAAAAATTACACAGAATAGTGGGTTTCATTGTGGTACATTTATGTAAGGATTCTATGTTTGGGATTGAGGTCTCTGATAGCTTCATGACTGTGGCATTCTTAGTGGCTAGGAAGTTTCTGTGAGGAGATACAGAATTGCCTGGCTGCTGGGAAAATTTCTGTGCAAAGACACAGGATGCCTGGTTGCTATAGAAATGCCCTGCTTGAGGAGGCTCTGTTCTAGAGTCTTATCAGCCTCAAACTTGATTTCAGGTACATAGCCCCTGGGAATAAAGAAACTCTCTTGTTAGAAAACCACAGTGTTTGTCTAGAAGTAAAAATTTCAGCAACTTATATGTGGTTTTCATTTTACTGTCCATCCTCTTCGTTTTTGTGTGTGTTTGTAAATTTCCATAGTGCTGGGCATGGTTGTACACACCTGTAATCCTAGCAACTCAGAAGACTGAAGCAGGAGAATTACAAGTTTGAGACCAGCCTCAGCAATTTAGCAAGACTCTAAGCAATCTATTTCAAAATGAAACATAAAAAGAAAAAAAAAAAAGAAAACCACGATATTTCACCAAGTTTTACTGCCTAAGCCTGCTCACATAATAGTAACTATAAATGATGGGCTTTCTTGAGAGCTACACAAAGCTCCTAACATGCACATTGCAACTATGGTATGTAACCGAGGAATAAACTGTATAATGTTGTTAACTCTGTAACCTACCTAATGACACAATGAACAATAATGTACTACTGATGTCACTGACCTAATGTATGTAACCTATTGATATAAATAAAGCTGATAGATTGGCCATTCTGCCATTCTGATATCTTTCCTGCCTCTGCATCTTGTCTGTCTCTTTTTGCTTTCCTTACATGTTTATATATGCACATTGCATATTTTGATAAATTTAAATCCTCAGTACCTCTTTGACCTCTCTTTCTTCTCTTTATTCCATTCCTTTACCTTACTGTTCTCCCTTATATTTTCATGAGATTTTTTTCTTGCTAAATTCACATTTGAGAGAAAACATGAGTCTACATTATTTTGTCTAACACAATACTCTCCAGTTCCATCTGAGTCTACATTATTTTGTCTAACACAATACTCTCCAGTTCCATCCATTTTCCTGCAAATGTCATACTTTTATTATTCTTTGTGGATGAATAAAACTCCATTGTGTCTATATACCACATTTAAAAAATCTATTCATCTATTGACTGATACCTAGGCTGGGTCCATGACTTGGTAATTTATACAATAATTTGCAGTTCACAATAGTGAATAGTGCTGCTCTAAACATGGACAGACATGTGTCACTGTTGTATGCTGACCTTAGTTCTTTGAAGAAATACTGAGGAATAAATTGTATAGCTGAATGTTATGGTGGTTTCATTCCTGGTCTTGTAAGGAATCTCCATAGTGATTTCCACAGGGGCTATACTAATTTGCATCCCTATAAACAGTGTATGAGGGTTATTTCCTCCCCCTCCATTCTGACAGCATTTATTGTTATTTGTATTTTTAATTGATGTCTAAGTGGAGGGAAATAAAATCTCAATGTAGTTTTGATTTACATTTCCCTGATGACTATAGTTGTTAAACTTTTTAAAAATATAATTTGAACTCCTTTTGAGAAATGTCTTTTTTGCCTGTTTGTTGAATGAGTTTTTTTGAGTTTTTGGAGTTATTTATGTTTTATAGATATTAATCCTCTGCCAGAAGTATAGCTGGCAAAGATTTTCTCACATTCTGTAGATTTTTTCCTTGTGCCATGAATTGTTTTCTTTACTGTAAAGAACTTTTTAGTTTGATGCCATCTAACTTATTACTTTTATTTACTGAATTATAGAAGTCCTATTAAGGAAGTCATTGCCTACACCTGTATGCTGCAGCTTTTCCTTTTTTTCCCTCTTTTATTAGTTGCAAAAGTTATAGTATTATTTCTAGGTCTTTGGTCCAATTGAGTTGACTTTTATACAGAGTGAGAGATAGCTATCTCTTTTCAATCTTTTATGGATATTCAGTTTTTCCAGCATCACTTGTTAAAGAGGCTGTCTTGTGTCCAGTGTTAACTTTTTGGAAACTTTGTCAACTAGATTTCTGTAGCTGTGTTTGTTTCTGTGTCTTCTATTTTGTTCCATTGGCCTACATGTCTATATTTTTATATGAGAATCAAGCTGATTTTATTACTATAAACTCTGTAGTATAATTTAAAGCCAGGCATTGTGATACCTTCAGTTTTAACCCTTTTGCTCAGATTTGCTTTCACTATCCAGGGTCTTTTGTTCTTATGTACAAATCTTAGAATTTTTTTTGGTTTTGAGATGAATATCATTGATATTTTGATGGAAATTTTATTGGATCTGCAGATTGATTTTAGTAGTATGGCCATTTTAACGATATTGAATATCCCTAACCACGAACATAGAAAGTCTTTCATCTTTTGGTGTCTTCTTCAAATTGACTTATTATTACTTTTTCTATGTGTGTGTTTTGTAAATTTTTCTTGTAGAAGTGTTTCATATTTTTGGTTAAATTTGTTGCTAACTATTTTATGTTCTTGGAAGATATTGTTAATAAAAGTTTTTTCCTGGTTTCTTTCTCAGCAGATCCATCATAGTATATAGGAAAGTGATTGATTTCTGTATGTTGCTTTTGTGTCCTGCTACTTTGCTGAATTTGTCTATCAGCTTTAGAACTTTACTGGTTAAGCTTTTGGATCTTCTAAGTTTATGATAATATCATCTGGAGACAGAGGCAGTTTGACTTTTTTTCTTTTTGAATCTCCTTTATTTCCCTTTCTTGCCTAATTGCTGTGGCTGAAGTTTCAATGACAATATTGAATAGGAGTGGTAAGAGTGGATATCCTTTCTTGTTCCTGATTTTAGAAAAAATCCTTTCAGGTTTTCCCTATTCAGTTCAATGTTGGCATTGGGTTTCTCATATATGGCCTTTATGATGTTAAGGCAAGTTCCTTCTATCCCTGGTCCCTTCAGTATTTTTATCATGAATGAATGTTGATGTGGCTGAGTTTCTGTAGTATGCTGTTTTTAAGTCTTTGGGGTATAGACCAAGGAGAGGGATAACTGGATCAAAAGGTGGTTTCATTCTCAGATTTCCAAGAAATCTCCATACTGCTTTCCATATTAGCTGCACCAATTTACAGTCCCACCAGCAATGTATGAGTGTACCTTTTTCCCCGAATCCTCACCAACACTTATTGTTTTTCTTCATAATAGCTGCCATTATGACTAGAGTAGTTTTGATTTGTATTTCTCTAATTGCTAGAGATGATGAACAGTTTTCCATATATTTGTTGATTGTATATCCTCTTCTGAGAAGTGTCTGTTCAGGTCCTTGGCCCATTTATTGATTGGGTTATTTCTTTTTTGGGTTCTATCTGATGTGTGAGGGGTAACAATTTGCTTCTAAGTTGTAGGTACTCTGTTCACCTCACAGATTGTTTCTTTTGCTGAGAAAAAACTTTTTAGTTTGATTCCATGCCATTTTTTGATTCTTGGTTTTAATTCTTGTTCTATAGGAGTCTTATTAAGGAAGTTGGGGCCACATCAATGCTACTAGCAGTACAATTCACAATATATAAACTGTGGAGCCAACCTAGATGCCCTTGAGTGGATAAATGGATAAAAAATGTGGCATGTATACACAATGGAATTTTACTCAGCAAACAGAACAAAAATGATAGCATTTGCAGATAAATGGATGGTGTTGGAGAAGATAGTGCTAAGTGAAGTTAGCCAACACCCCAACAACAAATGTCTTGTGTTTTCTCTGATTTAAGGAGGCTGACTTATAGTTAGGTACGGAGGGGGAGCATGGAAGGAATACATGAATTCTTGATAGGGCAGAGGGGTAGGAGGGGAAGGAAGTGGGCAGGGGATTAGCAAGGATGGTGGAATGTGATAGACATCATTGTCCAAAGTACATGTATGAAGACACAAATTGGTGTCAACATACTTCATATACAACCAGAGATATAAAAAATTGTGCTGCATATGTATAATAAGAATTGTAATGCATTTCACTTCCATTTATTTTTTGAAAAAAAACAATAAAATATAAACCACATAGAATTTTATATTAGCAATAAAAAATAATGCATATTTAATTTTTTCAAAGGATTTTTTTCACATCTCTTGAGATTTATCCTTGAGTTTATTTATGTGGTAGATTATGTTTATTGATTTGCATATGTTGAACCATCCTTGAACCCCTGATATGAAACCATCTTGATCACAATATACAATGTTCTTAATGTGTTAGTGAATTTGATTTGCTCATATTTTATTAAAGATTTTTATATCCATATTCATCAAGGTTTATAGTTTTCTTGCTTTGAAGTTTTCTTATTTTATTTTTGTGTCAGGGTTTACTGGTTCATAAAATGAGTTTGGGAATATTCCTTTCCTTTCCGTTTCATCTAATAATTTGAGGAATGTTGGCATTTGTTCTTATTTAAAGCTCACGCAGAATTCAGCTGAGAATCTATCTGGTCCAGGCTTTTCATTGTTTAAAGTCTTTTTATTAATGTGCCAATATTACTGCTTGCTATTTGTCTGCTTAGATTTTTCTGTATCCTCTTGGTTCAATTTTGGTATGTTGTATGCGTCTAAAAAGTACCTACTTTTTTCTAGATTTTTCAATTTACTTTCGATTTATTGAGATATATGCTTTCAAATTAATCTTAATGATACTCTGAATTTCTTAAGTGTCTTCCTTTATATTTACATTTTTGTCTCTTATTGAGTCTTTCTCATTTTTGTTATTTGGGCTAAGAAATTATCAATCTTATTTATTTTTTCAGAGAATGAATTCTTCATTTTATATTTCCTTCTTATGTTTTTTTAGTATGTATTTTATCTCTGACATTTGAGAATGGCTTGTTCTTATTTATATAAGATTTCAGGATACATGAGCATTAAATGTATTTTGAATCATCCTGATTTTTTAATGTAGGCACTCATAGCTATAATCTTTCCACACAAAACTGCCTTAACTGTGTCCTAGAGATTTTGGTATGTTGTATTTCTATTTTTATTTGATTTTTAGAATTTTTTGGTTTTTTTCTCAAAATCCATTGATGATCCACTAATCATTAAAGTATATTGTTCAATCTCCATATTTTTGTACAGTTTCCATGGTTTTCTTCTTGTTGTTGATATATAATTTTATTCCATTATTATTGCAATATGATACATGGAATTATTTCAGCTTTTTCATATTTGTTAACACTTGCTTTGTTGCCTAAAACATAATCTGTTTTGGAGAAACCTGAAAAGAAAGTGTATTTAGCTGTTGTTTGATGAAATATTCTGTAATATATTTTAAATCCATCTGATTTACAGTTTGCTTTAACTATGTAGTATCTTTGTTGATTTTGTGTCTAGATGACCTTTTAGAGAGATATATTGGAATCATCTGATATTATTATATTATGGCCTATATGAAACTTTATAGTGCATGGTGTTTTATGTCATTAGGTGCACCAATGTTTGGGGGCATACATGTTTACTATCTTTTTATTTTCTTGTTGGAGTGTTGCCTTTACCAGTATGTGGTGACTTTCTTTTTTCTCCTCTTAACCAAATTTGCTTGAAATCTTCTTTGTTTTCAGGTTTCATTTACACAATGTCATTTTTCATTATTTTACTTTCAGCCTGTGAATAGCTTTGACCATAGATGTGTTTCTTGCTGGCAAAATAATTGGGTCATGTTTTTTTTTTTTTTTAGTTCAGTCTTATGATATCAGTCTTGTATTTGGGGAAATGAGACCATTTATATTCAGTGTTATTATAGGGAAAGATGTGTTGCCTCTTGCCATTTTGATTTACATTTAATGTTAGTTTCTATCCTAACTATTACATTTTATCCACTTTTCTAATGGAATTTATTCTTATTCAAAATCTCTGGATTGTTTTTAATTTTCTTCTATGTATGCTGGCATAGCAGTAGTAAAGGATTTCTTTTATTATGCTCATCTTGGTAGGTTTTTATTTCTTCTTCATTTCTGATACTATGATTCTTATTGTTTATTAGAAACATCCATCTTGGTTGGGTGTTATTTTTTTTTCAGGACTTTAAATACAATGTTTCAAGCCTTCCAATTTCTGTTGAAAAATTTGATGTTAAGCTAATTGGTTTTTCTCTAAATGTGACCTGGCTTTTAAAATTCTAGTAGCTTTTAAAATCCTGCTTTGAACTGAAATTTTGGCATTGTAATTATAACAGGGCATGAAAAACTTCTTTTCTAGTCTGGTCTATTTGAGAGTCTAAATGTTTCTAGGATCAGAAGGTTCATTCCATTCCCAAGGCTTAAGGAATTTTTTTGCTATTAAATAACTTCCATGATCCTGTATCTTTGATCTTTCTTTAATGTCTGTGTACATTAAGTTTGGTTTTTTAATGTTGTTTCAGAGTTCTAAATTATGATTATAGAGTTTTTAATTTTTTCTTTAACAGTGCCTGAATGCTCAAGGATGTCCACCTGATCTTCAAGCTCTGAAATTCCATCTTCTACTTAATGTAATGTACTGGAAACACATTTATTTCAGTTTTTGATTTGATTGATTTTGTAATCTAAAAAGAAGATTGAGCAATTATCTTCTCTAGCCCCAATTAAATCTAAATAAATAGATGGCTGCAAGAAAAATTCAGGTATCAGTTCTTCTCTCTTAAATATCAAAATTAGAATTCCAAATGTGTTGATAAAGTAAATAATTTTTACCTATCTGAAAATCAATTTTTCATGTCCTAGTGAAATCTCTAAGCTCTTTTCAATTTGCTTAGCCCTTTGAAGATGCAGGAGGCTTATTTGTTTTTTTTATTATTCTCTTAAATGTATTACTATGTTCATTATTGCTTTTTGTTTTTCTGCCCCCATGATGACTTTTACTTTTGTTCATATTCTGGATACTGTACATAGTCCAAGAGGTGAAGAGAATTAAAGTGAATGGAGTTTGAATTATTTTGACCAAAGTTACATGGCTAATGATCTGTAAGGCATTGTTTACAATGGAACATTTCCACATACAAGGGATTTCTAGGCAAAGTCCATCTCACTGAATGGCTCTCTCAAAAGTCTCAGCATTATTCATTGTGCACACAGAGTGCAATGGTCTTATATTAATGTTCTACTTTCTCTTCTCTGCTATGCTT